>NW_017306753.1:862864-921008 GCF_000935625.1 Nanorana parkeri | reverse complement strand
TCCTTTGGTGACTGCTCTGAGGGGTTTGTGGCAGTGCCCACTAGGGATGCACCGATACCAATACTGGTATCGGTGGCCATGCCGAGTATTTGGGCGACTACTCGTACTCGCCCAAATGCACCGATGCCTCTCCTAGAGAGAGCATGGAGCCGGGAAGCCGGGCAACATGTAATGACGCACTGCCCGGCTTCCTGATTGGCCAGCCTCCGACCAATCAGAAAGCCAGGTGGCGAGTCATTACACGACGCCTGGCTTCCTGCATGGGACTTCCGTCACTCGGTATTCGATATCGGCGAGTATCGGAAAAAAAAATATCCATAGTCGATACCGAAATATTGGTATCGGTGCATCCCTAGTGCCCACCACAAGTGATGTACACAGCCAACAGATCTCAGCGCCTCGGCCATGCTGAACAGTAAGGTGCTTTTATCTCATAGTTGGAAATACACGATGTAAATTGTCAGAACATGTGTGTACACCTTGCTCAGTGTATTTAGTTACATACATGTCCTTTTTATACATTATTCTTTTTGTAGCACCCCCTTCGAAGTCATATGCTTAAAGACATCTTTACATTGAGCAGTGGGCTTGCTGGGAAGGAACAGACAGCAGTACAAAGGAGAGAAACAGATGCCAGTGTATCACCTGGGGGATGAGAGGTGCGAAGGCTGTCTTATAGGAATTCTCCATTGTGGGCCCGCAAGTCATCCAGCGTCTTGCTTCCTGTTTTCACTGATTCCACCTGACAGGCCCTGCAGTGTGTGCCAGAGGAGCTGTTTTCCCAGCAGACCTGTCCATATAATTCATTCTCTGTGGAACTATGCCATTTACAGCTCTGTGTCACTGTCCTCTTGCCCAACGATACCAGCCGCATGAGATTCTCATGTGAGTGTGCAGTTGTACATTAAGTGTGCAGAGATGACCACATACTGTCCATGTCGTGTTTTCGATATCGGCCACTGAAAAACAATTGTTTATAAAATATTCTCTCTAAAATCCTAAAAACATACATGTCCAGCATAAAATGATTGTTATACATTTTACTGCACTATGGTGCTTTGTTAATAATTTGCCAGTATTTACCATCATTTGTCACTCTTTTGCAAGGGGAGACGGGATTCGTGTGAATAGAAGTGTAGTTATTCTGCCTTAAACTGGAGTGTCTATCTAAATTTAGTGTTTGCAGCAGTTTGTGTTTCCCCTAAGCCCAAGACATTGATTGCTTCTGTCTGCTGCTGCTGAGTGTTCTCCAGTTGTTAAGAGTGAGACATAACATTGCATTGGGTCATAAATATTTATTCTGCCTTGGTCAGTCACTGAGGGGTTTTATGCCATTTGATGTGGGCTCAGGAAAAGAATAAATATTTGTGATGACCATCTGCAAGGGTCCTAGAAAGAAGAAACTTTATTAACCCCCCTATCACCGCGATCCTATAAATACCTTTTTTACCTGCAGTCTTCAGGATTTTTCCTCTCCTTCCTCGGCAGGGGTGGCAGGGCATCCTTCCTCCTGGACTGAGCAGCGCTCGCATAATAGTGTATGAGCTGAGCTCCACTCAGTACTCACGGGTAGGATGACCCCAGGCTGCGTTACTGCACCCCAAGAAAATGAAGTTTGTGGGACTTCCTCTTTGTAGGTACAGCCAACACTATCACCATGCCTGCCAACAAAGCAAGCATGTCTGAGCTCCAAAACAACCATGGAAATGCTCTGATAGGAATAAGGAAGTTACCTAATTGTCTAATTAGCATTTTAGTACAAAAAAATGCATCGAAACGCGTCAAAATGCATCAAAACGGATCGCAATGCAACTGCGCAGACCCACGCAGTTGTGATGCAGTTTCTGGTGTGAACTAGACATGTGCACTGCCAAAAAATTTGTTTAGTTTTGTTTCGTTTTAAATTCGGATTTGTGTTATTTCGTTTTTCGGGATTCGGTTGTGAAAGTCGATTCGGACGAAATTCGGTAGCGGTAGTACGTTCGAATGTTCGTTTCGTGGTCGTTTCTTATTCGTTTCGTTCATTCGTTCGTTCGTTTGCAGCAAAGTGACATTTGAGGGGGGAAAATGTTTTTCTCCTTCTCAAATGTCACTTTGCTGCAACTAATGAAACGAATAAGAAACGAACGTTCGAACGAACTACCGCTACCGAATTTCGGAAACAGAAATTCGGATTCGTTTGCATTCGTTATATCTGTAATTCGGAATTCGGATACATCCGAATGTCCAAATTTCTGAAAATTCGTCCGAATTTCGATTCGAAACGAAACGAGAATCGCACATGTCTAGTGTGAACTAACCCTAAAGCTTACCTGTATTCTGTCCACAGGTACTTTCAGTATCTAACCCACAGTGTTTGTAGAATTGCTCTGCTTGTAGGTCTCTGCTCTTATCTATACCATGGCCTCTGACACCCTGATAATGCTGGAATAGCACAGGGGGGCAGAAGGGGGGGGGGGGGAGTCCTAAAAAAGGGGAACCACTGGAGAGTGAAGATGTAATTTCAGGTGAACATTACAATGTCATTTCTAAATACTGTATATGTTCATTGGAAAATCTGCATTTGTCTTCAGGAAAAGAACTGTGAAAGTAACCCGGGGGATCCACGGTTGATATTCAGCTTTGTCTGCGCTTATTCTCCTTGATTTGTGTGACTGATATTTTTTTTTTTTAATCCATTCCATGCTTTGTGCGGCTTGTTCCAAATATATAATCACATTGATGAAGAAAGTTACTGCGTGAAAGAAGTTACTTTTATCTGGCATAGTTAAAGGGCTTTGTTAGCACAGTTGTCTGAAGCTCTGTATCTCACATACTGTTTTTGTAAAAAGGAAAAAAGTGAGAGAAGAAGAAAAGTGTAGGATGGCATCCTAGTGAACTATTATTCTCTTCTGCAAATACATACACAGCCTGCCATAGAAACCTTTACGATTTTCTTACATCCATTCTTGGAAGCCTCTGTGTGTGCAGCTAATATACTGTATGTTTGCAAAAATAATAATAGTTCTCCGTGTTGCCCTGCAGTTCACATTTCTCTCCTGTATTTTTTGTTTCTTTAATAAATACACAATGGGGCTTCAGATGGGCATCAAGCTTGAGTCTGATGTCAGAATTCTTGCGTGCACAATACACAATCGGATACCTTAGCTGGGTAGCGCCCAGAGGGCAAGATGAAATTCCTTTACCTTGAAAGCCTCTATACATTTGCAGCATTTAACGTGGAAATGAAAAGCAATTTTTTTCACCGTCTCTCATAGTTATGAATCTTGTGATCATAAAGTATAGTCATGATGTATGCAAACATGAAATATAGACATGAAGTATAGTCTTGACATACAGTATGTAGTCATTAAATATTGTCTTCAGTAATGTAGTAAAAAAATTTAGTCTTGACAAATGTATGTCTAAAGTCTAGTTATACTTGCACCCATACGTCACAAAAGCCAACAAGTTTCAGGGGCTTAAAAGCCGCCCCCCCCCCCTTTATCAGGCCTTGGTACTGCTTAACAAACAGGTTTAGCGTCAAAAGGTTTTTAAGCTATTTCCAATGCTGATGACATCACTTACAATGGATGCTGTTCCTTGATGTTTAAAAGTATTAGCTTCCTGCAGAATCAACTGGTCTCCTGAGCACTGGCGCTTCTAACTGCTTTTAGGGTGGCTCTTTTCCCTTGCAGGGTCCCATGAAGCCACCCTTGTGTGTGTGCTAGTAAGCTGTGTGTGTCTTCACAAACACTCGGGCACAACAAGGCAAGTGTCTCTCCTCCTCTCCTTTATCCAAGCTAATAAATGGACAAATACTGCAGACTGCTCTGTGCCTTATGATTTTGTACTGGACAGGAAGTTCAGGAAAGCCGAGCTGAGAGAGTTAGATCTGTTCTGAAACATGACGACTGTAAGTGCTTGGGCAAAATGTGAAGAAATACTTTGTTGGGCGTTGTATATTTGTTTTATCTGTATTCATGATAAAAATTAAAAAAAGTGTGTGTGTATATGTATGTGTGTGTATATGTGTATATATATATATATATAATATATTTTGTCGTAATGTAGTCGTGAAGCAGAGTCTTGTCGTAATGTAGTCGTGAAGCAGAGTCTTGTCGTAATGTAGTCGTGAAGCAGAGTCTTGTCGTAATGTAGTCGTGAAGCAGAGTCTTGTCGTAATGTAGTCGTGAAGCAGAGTCTTGTCGTAATGTAGTCGTGAAGCAGAGTCTTGTCGTAATGTAGTCGTGAAGCAGAGTCTTGTCGTAATGTAGTCGTGAAGCAGAGTCTTGCCTCTAAAGCTGTTGGCTTTTGTTACATAGAGAGCATAAGTATTTCTCTTTGTAAACGTGTTTGCTGCCACCTTGATCCATTTATTGTGTAGATGTATGTGATGGAGCTATGACCACAAGGCCAGTGTTAACAGCATGTTCATCTTTGTCCAAGACAGGCCAGAGGTGGAAATGAGCCCAGGCAATTCCCATGCATAGCACATTATTATCCCATTCAAGGTGGAATGCATGTAGAAATGTGACTTGTACTACATCGCTTACTGATTAACAGGTCATCTGCTTGTCAGTGGAGGCCAATAGTGCCACCTTATTAGATACTGACCTGTTCTTTCCCAGACAAATAGCTGCAATGTGGAAATTGTTTAAATGCAGATTACGGTACAGACCTGTAAAATCTGTCCATTTAAGATCAAAAGATTTACCATGGAACAAAAACATCAGCTCTGTTGTGTGAGTTACTAATTAATGCAAACCTGTTTTCTAAAAGAATTACCTGAAAAGCTTTTCTGTGCGCTCCTCTAAGGCCTGGTTCACACCTGGGCGTTTTACCTAAGCGCGTTTTGTTCCCGGCGTTTGGCGCGTTTTCATCGCGTTTTTGTATTTTAGAAACGCGCGTTCAAGCTGAGCAGGAAATGAGCTGCGCTTGATAGCCTGGGGAGAGGATTTGACATGGAGTCCAGGACCTCGACCAGCCTGTTCTACTCCCTTTGAAACCTCTGTTGTCGGGGTCTGAGCACGCTACGCCTGTTAGCAGACATGCACGCATGTTACACAGAAATGATGAACACAAGTCTATGCAAACGATGCACGCATGACGCATAAGAACAGTGCATGCATTCTTCAAGAAAATATTCAACACATAAAAAACATTGCTAATGTACCTTTGGATTCCTTTGCTTGCTTTGAGAAAGTTTCCCAATCCGGCCACGTAGCTTGTGCGATGTCCAGCCATGCACGTTGTCTGATGCGCCTGTTCTTATAATTTGCATGACGCATGTCATATAGACATGGCCTTCCCTGCACCAGCCGTATGAAGGCCTCAGAATCCAGCATGCCAAATGTACTTGCATCCTCCATCTCCTCTTCTGCAACAGCTCTCTGCAAGGTGGGAGTGGTCTGTAGCCATGTGCGGAACGCGCGTTCTGTGCGAGATTTCTGTGACCAAATACGCTCAAACACACATTTCGTCCGTTCCCGTCGAAGTCTATGGGCGCGAACGCGCTACAAAACGGCCCAATACGCCGCAAAGAAGCTCCTGGACCTTTTCAGGCGTGGGCCGTTTTGTAGCGCGGTAGGGACGGGCGGAAATACGGACAGGTGGGAACGAGACCATTGACTGTAATGCTATTTATTTTTTGGACCGTTTTGTAGAGCGTTCGTCGAGCGTAGGATGCGCTACAAAACGGCCAGGTGTGAACAAGGCCTAATACTGCTTTCCCATTGTCCCTATAGTCTGGACTTCCCAACTTTGTGACTAAGGCCTGCACCCTGGAACTAAGCTCTGAGCTCCTGTTGTCCCTGGCACCACAGTGATATAGTGGTTAGCACTTCTGCCTTGCAGCACTTGGGGTCCCTGGTTCAAATCATGGCCAGATCACCATCTTTCCTCCCACACTGCAAAGACATGCTGGTAGGTTAATTGGCTCCTGTCTAAATTGGCCCTGTATGTATGCTTGTGAGATGGGGACCTTAGATTGTAAGATCCTCAAGGGCAAGGACTCATATGAATGTGCACTGCGTAAATTGTCCGCGCTATATAATACCTGTCAGAAATAATGGACAATCATTGGTCTATTATGGAGTTAATTTCTGTGGGAGGGGCTTAGATCCTCCCATAGAAATGAACTCCACCCAGGAACTGTGGAGCATGGAGAAGACCCTTTATACATACACACTATATTGCCAAAAGTATTGGGACACCCCTCCAGATCATTGGATTCAGGTGTTCCAATCACCTCCATAGCCAAAGGTGTATCAAATCCAGCACCTGATGAAGTCCATTGTAATCCTACGGAACAAACACTATATAATAATATGGACCTTCTGTTGGAGGAGCTGGTTCTTTGCCTGAATTGTCTGTGTAAAAGCTGATATCCTCTCAAAGAAAATGTTCTATTATAACTAGAAACCCAGAGAGGGATTTTCAATGGTTATTATAGTTGACCATAACAAAAATGGAGGGTTCTGATCATCATTTCTTGTTTGTTGGCGTATTTGTTTTTATTATTATAATCTAGTTGTTGATGTTACATCAAATATACAGTAAATACCTAAAGCCGGGTAGTGAGAAATTATAAACAACAATATAGAAAAAAGATCTCCCTTCTTTCCTGCTTTTTCACTTCCAAATTACTTCCTTCTGTTTTAATAGACGTTACCTTCGTAACAACCCTATTCGCGATCTTGTACAGTATCTTCTGTTTTTATTATACCTGTAAAAATAATAAAAGTTTTAAACAGCCAACAGGTTCACTTTAATGATCACTTGGAGCCGATTCCAAATCATCACAAGGGTTTACCAGGCTGCCGCAGACCATATTGAAATTTGTTTTATGTTAAACGTCCCTGTATTTCATTTGCATAAATCAATGAGCCCGTCCTGCCAGCATTTATACTTTGGCCTGATTTATGGACGTCTTCATTTTTTTATTGAAGAGCTGTACATTTTAATGGCTGCCTTAATCCATTTCACTCTGAATCATAAGTCATGAGTAACCACTTCCCGTGATTACTGAGGAAGGAAGTTGAGATATAGGATTTTATGTCTAGGTCAACATGCAGGGTGACTCTGTGGTTAGCACTTATGCTTTGCAGCACTGGGGTCCTCAGTATGAATCCCAACCAGGACACTATGTGCATAGAGTTTGTTCTCCCTGAGCTGGGTGGGTTTCATCCAGGCACTCCGATTTTCCTCCCACACTCCAAAGACATGCTGGTAGGTTAAAGTATATGTAAACCCAAGTACAAGAAGGGTGATGTATTGCATCTCACCAGTACTAAGATGTGGTAGTGACACAAATTTTCTTTTCTTTTTTAGGATTTTTTTCCTGTTACTTTCACCTGGTGATCCAGTAACACACTTCCTGTTCCAGGGTGACAACACTCACTCAGTGTATCTATGTTGGAGCAGTGTTATCACACTAGGACAAGACTACAATAACCTCTTCTTCTCCTTCTCCATAAAGCTGGCCATGCACCTTACAATTTATCTGCAGATTTTCTGTGGTCAGATGGAAAAGGTGCAAAAGATTCCTCCATCTACGCTAAACTGTGTGGATGGAGCAATCTCCACCTGGGCCAATCTGTTGCACTTTTTTACATCTGACCACAGAAAATCTGCAGATAAATTGTAAGGTGTATGGGCACCTTAACACAGGAGGTATTATGTAGTCCTCAGAGTTAACTGTGAATGATGTAACTTATAGGAATACAGCACCGACAGAGCTCAGGAAATGATCAGCTCTCTAGATTTCTGTCAGGATCAGCAGGTATTTATTTACACCTATGGAACAGATATAACAAAGCTCTTTCAATGGTATGTTAGACTAGAAGAGAGCAAATAAGGGAAGTTTATTGTTAGGATTTACATTTACACTTTGGCTCTAGTAAGTGAGGTAGGGACCTTAGATTGTAAGCTCCTTGAGGGGAAGGACTGATGGGAAGTGCTGCGTGAATTGATGGCGGTATATGCCTATAAATAGTAAATAAACATGCGCGTGCACACACACAAACATTAGCTGACCGGGAGATGCTTGCTGTAGCTGTTATTTTTATTCTAGAAGTGGCTTCTGCAGATGGCCATCTTCTGTCTCTACTCAAATCATTTTGAAATGCAGGAGAAGAATTACAATGTATGGTAGCCTAGGCCTAGAGTAGAGGTACTCGGCTTTGGTCCCCGAAGCTTCATGTTAACCTTAATGCCAGATAAAGGCACAGCTGACGTTGTAACCTGTGCAATGCTCTGCCCACATAGATCTTGATTTCTAAACCTTGGCCTGAAGACTGTACAGCAGGCATTTACTAAGCATTTACCAGCTTTAGGCAATGATATTGAAACCTTATAAAGTAGCCTTCACACTTTACAGCATCAGGAGAGCAGCTTAATGTGATATCCATGTCTCCTTCCATAGACACAGTGGGGTGAGTGAGCGTTGCCACCCTAGGGGAGGCATTGTGTTTATTTGCAGTATTACAAGATGAAAAGAAGCCAGAAAAATGAAAACTAATGTAGTCACCACATCTAAGGACTGATATCCAGTAATATACATATTTTCCAGCTGGGAAGAGAAAATGTTATCAATATTTATACCAGATTCTTGTTCCCAGTGTGCCTAATAAGATTCTTCCATGGGATGTACACTGATGTTTGGGTGGAATGATTCGCTCATTTTTCATGGGAGGGTGTTTAGCTGCCTGTACTTGGCAAGCTTCCGATACATTGTTTAACTGCGTTAGCAGGCTTTGTTGGACAGATTGGATGTTGGCATTAAAGGAGAACTATGAGGTGAGTGTAAATCACTCATACTCATAGTTCGAGCCGACGTGTGACAATTAAACTGTCACAGGTCGGCTCAATAGATCGGGAAGTGAGGGAACACATAGCGGCGCTCGCTCACTTCTTGATCGTCTCCCTGCAGAGAGCCGTGACTGCAGAGAACCGTCAGTTATCACTCCCTGTAGGGATTCCCCCTCCCCGCTCTGATCCTCCAGCGCTGACTGCAGGAACGGACGGGGCAGGTACAGCTGGCTCTGCCTCTAGATAGGCAGAGCCAGCTGTTACTCACACAGCTGGGTGGATCTCGTCGGGATCTGTACTGGCTGTGGCGCTCTCCGTATACTACGAGCTGTAGCTCGCGATATACTGAGCTATGGGTCACGGGAGGACGCTAGTATATAGTATGCCCTCCTGTGACACTTAAGAGAACTATGGGGAAAAATAATGACCCCATAGTTCTCCTTTGAAACCTTCAGAAGTTTTTGTTTGAAGCAACATGTCCACGATTCATGATAAATATGCCTTGACTTATGTTCTTCTGCACATACCGGTATTTTATAGATGTATTAGAAGGTTGTCACCATGTACCTTCATAACCCTGAAGTTGGCTTTTTTACTCCTTGTGTCTCATCATTCCAACTTGCTTGTAATCTATCGGTAGACTAATCATTAAATAAGATCATGGAAGATGCATGTACATTTCTCATCAGTTTCTGGAATATGTTGCCGTTGCATTGGTTAGAGGAGTTGTTTTTTTCACATCTAGCCAAAACCAAGGGTGTAGTAACGAGAAGGAATTGACAAGGCACCATTTCTGTGATACATTAAGTCAATGTTATTACATGGTCTGTCCTGCATGTGAAGCCTATGGAAGTATAGTCTGTGGTATTAGTCTGCCCCTTGGTGGTTAGATGAGGAACTGCAGCATAATGGCATTGCATTAAAATAGTTCCACCTCTTTGTGCCATTTAGTGGAATGCAACGACCTTGGTTTGGAGTTTGCTGGCTTCAAACTTGTGACTCATACTGAAAAGAGGAGTTTGTTTCCTAACTCTGAACAGGTTTGTAAGACTTTTTTGTGCAGAGGGGTCAGGGCATTAAACCATGTGCTTTTTGTAGAAGATCTAAGTCAATTGTGTCTTTAGCACAGATAGCTCCCCACTGTTATATATTGTATATATTGCTGTCAATCTGTATAGTAATACCAGAGTAGTCATTGTTTGTGTTGACTTTGTTTACTGGGAAGGTATGGAACCTCCATGGTAACTGAGAATCCCCCTCTGTAGTCTATGGGATTGTTTTCATCCTTTTGTGGACATGAGACCCCAGAACATATACTCAGCCAGGCATGCAGCCAGTTGTAAAGGTCAGGAAATAACTCCCATGTCACAATTTGAATAATGAGCTGTATTCTGTACTTGTTGGATGGAAAGGACAGACATTAATGGTATCCAAGTGGTCATTAATCAAATGCCTCCATTGTACACACATTTGTTCTGACACAGCCTCCGGGGATTTCTGTTTTACTTGAAGGGTTATTAACAAACTGTTCTTATAAAACTACATTGGGATATTTTCTTTGAGGATTTGACAGATTGCGCTTTTTACAAGTGTTATTCTTTGTTAATGACCGATTTGTAGTCTTTTTCCTTGCCAGCTTTATGATATTCTGTGCATGTAAGCCACTGTATGAGACATAGGTCATCTTTCATTGTATATGTGATGGAATATTGCCTGTGGTGTACTCTGGGAAATGAACCCAATATTGGAAAACAGATTGGTTTTTCCTTGCACATAATTGGGTTTTGTTTGAACTGTGAAATCTTACCACATTCACTAAGCTCAGGGAAACTTCTCCTGCAAAGTGAACGGCCTGTTTGTCTTTAGCAAATCAACCCCATAGAATAATACTTTGTGTGCTATGTCGGAGAGCAATAATGGGGACACGCATGTACAATAACTGCTGAAGTAAATGTTCAGGAATGGAGTAACCTATAATTTATAGATGAAACCTTTTACAGTTCTCTAATTTGCGAGATGGAGATCCTCCCAACTAGTCATGGTTGTTGTGATCATTGCCTTAAAAAAAAAAGGAAACACAATTACAATGCCTTGCTCTCATAGGTTTTCATTCATCCATTTAGGAGGGTACCTGGGTTTGTCCCGGACATTTGTCTTTATATTTACAGCTCTGATTGGCTGCTAGCAAGAAACAAGTTTTTTGCTTGCACATGATTGGGTAAGTCAGCGGAGCTTCACCTCATTCATTAAAGTGACATTAAACCCTCAGATTTTTTAACATAAAACAATACTGTAATGTGCGCCTTACTGTGATCCATGGTAGTTTCCCTTCTCTTTGCTGCTCTTCCTTTTAAATCTGTATCTCTTCTCATCATGCTGGGCAGAACTTCTGTTTTGCAGCAGACTGCCTTGTCTCTGAAATGGATACATGGTGTCTGTGTGAAGGTTCACAACATGAGCCCGCACTACAGGAAGAGGCACTCAGCTGCAAAAGGAAGTTCTCCCCAAGCATGAGAAGACATGAGTATTTAAAAGGAAGAGCAGCAAAGAGAAGGGAAACTACCATGGATTACAGTAAGGCGCACATTACAGTATTGGTTTATGTTAAAAAATCTGAGGGTTTAATGTCACTTTAAGCTAAGGGCAAACTTCCCCTGCAAAGTGAACAGCTTTTTTTGCCTTCAGTAAATCCCCCCTTATATGTTGCACACATATCACAGGGATTGGTGCTTCTGATTTTGCTGTTTTTCCATAATAAGAATAATTCTGCTTAAACTTTGCAAAGTAATTATTTCCTCATATTTACTTTTCACCCGGTGGGGTGGATTTTCCATTCTTTATCTCTAGTTAGAGGCTGAATTTAGGGTATATAAGTGTTCTGTTACGACTTGATAAAGTGATGCGGGTTCATTGTAAAATTTTAGGCTAAGGGTTAAGTTCCAGGGTTAGGATAAGGGTCAGCTTGGGTCATATGTTTGGAATTGGTCAAGGGTAAGTAAGCAGGTGATGAGAAGGATGTCTGGGTCAGCCTAAGGGTTATGTTATGGTTGGGGAATCTTTTTTTACTGACATTGGACAGTACTGCAGTGTGTCTTTGTAGGAATAACAGCTAGAACATTGTTACTGTTCCTCTTTCTCCATCAGAAAGCTTGCTCAATCCTTGTTTGAAATTATTTTATGAACTTCTTATAGGGAAAGGGCTGGTGACAGGAATGAATAGCTTGCACCCAGCTGCTGGGGAATGGAATGTCAGATATCTCAGAGCTCTGTCAAGGTATGAGAATGTTTATATTGTACCACTGTGACTGTGATTTCTGGCTCTTTTGGGGTCTAGTGGGGGAACCAGTGCTAAAAAAAAGACAGGCACAGAGCTGAGATTTAGGTTCATTTTCTGTGAGGCATTTTGTCTTTTTTTAGGTCAATTGATTTGTGCTCCAGTGTGCAGCAAGTGTCAAGGTAGCTGCTTCCTTATCTGGTTCTTGACCCCTTATTTACTAAGGTGGATGGAGGTTCTGTACCCCTTATTTACTAAGGTGGATGGAGGTTCTGTATCCCTTATTTACTAAGCTGGATGGAGGTTCTGTACCCCTTATTTACTAAGGTGGATAAAATGAAATGTTTTATTTCCCGTGCTAATTGTATCGTGTTGACTCATCTCTGTTTTCAGGGCTATTTTACAAAAACCTTTAATTACATGAAAATATTGACTCATTTCCTTTAATATTTCTAGTCGGATCAGGTGTATCTATTTTTATCACTGCTTATAATTGTTCAGCCCCAGTGTGCTACTGTGCTGCATTTACTAACTTCATAAAATAACATAATCTGATGGCAGTGTTTTCTATTATCTCTACACATTCATACAGCTACAATAAACATGATAACATCTATTCATTTATTAGTCTCTGCCTCATGAGTGGGGGACGTTGTTGCTAGCTGTGTCATGTAAAAGAGGAATATCCCTTTAGATTCTTCATTGATTGATGTCTGCTATGAACAGGATATATTGTATTGTGTGAGGCGCTGCCGGTACTGCTTTCTCCTGGTGTCACAAGTAACAGGATTTGTACCATTGTGAATATTATCTCACCTTTGCAGGAGGAACAGTCTCTGCTCAGTCTGGAAAAAACAGAGATTTGCCTTGCAGCTTGAAGAATTTTTAATAAACACTCCGAGTTTTGTAAGACATCTAAATGGCACATATATATGACTTCTTCAACAACTTTATGGTATGTTATTTGCTTCTTAAACCCAGCCGGGTTAGGTGTATACAATTGCAAAACTTAAGTCCTCCTAGATGTGGTCCCAGAAATGTCTGTTCTCCTAGATATGGTCCCATAAATGTCTGTTCTCCTAGATATGGTCCCATAAATGTCTGTTCTCCTAGATATGGTCCCATAAATGTCTGTTCTCCTAGATATGGTCCCAGAAATGTCTGTCCTTCTAGATGTGGTCCCAGAAATGTCTGTTCTCCTAGATATGGTCCCATAAATGTCTGTTCTCCTAGATGTGGTCCCAGAAATGTCTCTCCTCCTAGATGTGGTCCCAGAAATGTCTGTTCTCCTAGATATGGTCCCATAAATGTCTGTTCTCCTAGATGATGTGGTCCCAGAAATGTCTCTCCTCCTAGATGTGGTCCCAGAAATGTCTGTTCTCCTAGATATGGTCCCAGAAATGTCTCTTCTCCTAGATATGGTCCCAGAAATGTCTGTCCTTCTAAATATGGTCCCAGAAATGTCTGTTCTCCTAGATATGGTCCCATAAATGTCTCTTCTCCTAGATATGGTCCCAGAAATGTCTCTCCTCCTAGATGTGGTCCCAGAGTTGGACCACATAGACTTTGAGAATCAGGTTCACTACTTCTGGTTTGTTGGACTGTATCTGCCCTGTGTGTTCCCAGGTATTGATAAGACAATCCCCTCTACAGGTCAGCAAACAGCAGAAGTGACAATTGAAGGAAAGGTCGTGTAATACATGTAAATATATTCACCACTCTTGTAGGGTTGTACTAATCCTGCAGATTGTTCACTAAATTCCAATTTCATGGCTTCATTAGTGTGGTGAACGTGAATGAAATCTAAGAAAATGCCATTTAAAAGTGCAAGAAATAATGAATAGAAATGGTCATTGTGATCCTCCAACAAGATGTTATCAAATAGATTAAATAGTTACATAAAAAAAATGATAAAGGAGCAATCTACAAATCTCCACCCTCATCATATAAACATGTCATACTGTAGCTGTGCTTGATGGGAGCCGTGATTTCCGCTCCATGCCTTCATGTTACTATGTATATTTCCACTGACTTGTGAAAGTGAATGAAAGGCAATTAGAATCTGGTCTGCTAGTGGTATGTATAATTAGCTCGGAGTCTGTATATAACACAGGGAAGTGTTGCTCATGCAGCATCATTGATCTCTGTAGTTTTACACTGTCGGATCCAGAATAGACATGGGAAGCTGTGCACCGGAGTGATCTTGCCTGCCCAGGTTACTCAGACGGAGATGTTTCTATGGAGACCAGAGCTTGGAGTTCATTTCTAAATTCCAGCACTAATGAACATTTCTTCTTCTTATTACACCGGCTCCTCAATCATCTCTGGAATGCAATTTGTGGAGCCAAAGAATCCGATCCGAACATTGGACAGAGTGAGCTAAAAGTAACTCAGACCGCTGCTCATCGCCTGGGACGGGAGGAGCAAGGGACAGACGGGGGGGAGTCAGAGTAGATGGAACAGGAACTATACCTGGAAATAAACTGTGATGGGGAATATATATTGTACACAATCCACTCCTAAATATATATTGTACTGTACATGCCCCCCCTCCCTCCCTATACATGTCTTCCCTCTCCTGAGCGTATATTGTACCCAGTATACATGTCTTCCCTCCCCTGAGTGTATATTGTGCCCAGTATTCATGTCTTCCCTCTCCTGAGTGTATATTGTACCCAGTATGCATGTCTTCCCTCTCCTGAGTGTATATTGTACCCAGTATGCATGTCTTCCCTCTCCTGAGTGTATATTGTACCCAGTATGCAGTATATGTCTTCCCTCTTTTGAATGCATGTTGTACACAGCATACATGTCTATCAACTCCTAAATATATATTGTACAGTGTACATGTCCTCCCTCCCCAGATTGTATACTGTACAGAGCGAGAGCATACATGTCCTCCCTCCCCAGATTGTATACTGTAGAGAGCGAGAGCATACATGTCCTCCCCAGATTGTATACTGTACACAGTGTACATGTCCTCCCTCTCTGTGCAAAGCATACATGTCCTCCCTCTCCGGCGTGTATACAGAGGCTATCTTGGAATTACTAGCTAGCATTCCTTAGATGATGTTGCTGTCTTTGTTTGAATTAGGAAGCACCTGGTCTCTCTACTTTAAGCATTGTGTAGACATGTGATCGGAAGTTGTGCTTCCTGTACTAGTGCACTTGTGTATGTATACTTGGACATCCAGCCTATATCAAGCTTATACAGACTTCTTTATCCTCTGGGTATATATATTAGTTCTTATTTTTGCTGGACATATACCTTGTTTTATGTACATGGTGTGGTTACATGGTGTGGTTTTCTGCAGTGCATCTTGAGTTGCAGATTGTCATGAAAAGGATTCAAAGCTCCTATAGACGGAAACTCCTTTTCTGAGCTTCTCTCCACACATAGACGGCCGTAGATATCCTGGTTTTAGGGAACTCTTCATTGTGGTTTTATTTCACACATTTTATTAGTTTTTAGAGAGGTTTACAAAAAACACAACACTGTACGCAGTAGAGAAGAGTTCACATCGATACACACAATGAAGAGGTAGTGACAGTAAATAAATGTAGGGTACGTGAAGCAGATGAGGGGGTAATAGGGACCCATATACAAAATAATAAACAGGATTTCTGATTGGTACAATCAATGTCAGTCAGTCATTGGCTTTCTTAATGGAGCTCGGGTCATACAAGGGAGTGTGTTGTTGTTTCAAGGTTACCTGTCAATGGTAGAGAGTAGGGAAAGAATGGTTGACAGAGAGGGGTACAGTAAAGAAAGAGGAAGGAAGGTGATTGGAAAGAGGGGGGGATGTATTTAAACTTAAATAACGGGACATAGGGTGGTGGGGTGTAAAACAAATGGGGTATTTTGACAGGGTTTGTAATCCATCCAAGGAGACTATATTTTTGTACAGTATTCGATCATGAATCCTTTTTACTTTGTAACTGTATCTGAGTTCCAGGGAGAATTCCAAGTTTTGAAAATTTGTTCCTGGAAACCTTAATCCGGGGTCCCCTTGTATTTCCCTGAATTTTCATAATTTAGCAAAATATACTAGGAAAGCCCTGATGTGAATTGAACATTTACCATTGATTTTCATTCAGGAAAAGTGAGATTCCGTGGCTGAAGGCAGATGAAAGGGGCAAGTAGACGTTTCACTGAGAAAACTAGTGTTCTGGGGGCCTCCTGGGGGGTCCCCAAAATCTGTGATATGCCAGTGGATTATTCAAGATGCCATCAGTTATCCATAACCAAAATATGAGCAATGGGTGAAGTGAACGATCAGATATGGCTGTTTTCGGAAGCCCTTTTTTTCTTAATGTTGTCTCTACTTATATGATGATTTCTGGTATTTTACAAGCAGATATTAGATATTCCGATACCACACGGTCTAGTTATGATTTCTTCAAGGTAGTCCTAAAGACCAGCTATCAAAGCTTCTCAAAGTTCATTTCAAACTTGTCCGGTAAAAATCTTTTATTCTTTCTACTTCACAGGGTTTGGCCAAGAGTTTTTTTTTCTGCATGGACTTCATTGACTGACATAGGCGGACGGCACTACACCCGAAATAGTACAGATGCGGCGTACAAGGTAACAAAATGCAAGAGGTCTCGTGGCTAGCATTAAAGATACAATGGCTTTAGTCACTTCAGTCCATCCAAAATTGATTTGCATATGTGTAAATGATGAATAATCTTTTTGCAGTGTAGCTTTTAAGGATGTGTAATTCTGCACCGCTACAACAGAGGAACGGATACACAAGGACATGTTTCATAATCGCATAGGGCAGCCAAAAACCTCTGCATGTTGTACATTCATGATGCGTGTATGTCCACGGTGACGAGTTGAAGCAAACAAAATGCAATTATGCGTATATGTGCGTGTGTGTGTAATAAATATATATTACACACACACGTACAGTATTTAGCTTGGAACATGTCATTATAATCAGCAAACCTATAGTAGTAAAGTGTCCCTGGAAATTCTTTAAAATGTTGGTGCATACGGTATCCTGAACATGTATGTTTTTCGTAATCCGTGGCGAGAAGAAATGATGATATGGGTGTGCACATAAAGGCTTCTGTTGTTATAACAGTCAGTGCCATCACTGAGTCCAGCAGCATATATAGCTGCAGACAACATAATTTCTCACTAGGGGGAAGCCTTGCTACATTCTGCTTCGTAACATTCTATTCTATCCCCTGTGAAGTGATATTTGACGGTGAGGTGCCACCACCAGTCAGGTGCAGACTAAGATATGTGCAGGATTTTGCTGTCAATCCTCATTCATTTCTCTTCTCTGTCCGTATCTTCTCTGGATTTCAGTGATTTATTTGTACTTTTGTGTGTTCCTGCCTGCTTCAAGTGTATTTCCCTGTCTGTCTAACCACTGGTACAAAAGCAGGTGTGTAAAGTTACTGCCTATCTAAGTTGCATCTCTTGTGTGCACAGTTTTCTGTGTTAGTCTCTAGCTACGTGAGAGCTTGGGTTACACCAGCAGCTGCTGCAGCTTTTGCATTTGGTATCTGTTCTGCACAAACAAACCCCCCTCCTTATTTCTGTCACCACTTCTGTGTTCTTAATATACTGTATGTATGACTCCAGCCGTGTCTTGTCTGATCAGCATTGGGTGCTACAATCCATTTCATTTCTCTCTCGTTTTTTCTCCCTGCAGGATCTCTCATGAGGGTGATTAGAAAGCAGAGCTACATAAAAAGACGACTGAGGACAGTTCGGCAGGAGACGCTTGTGATCAGAGGAGGCGAACAGCTGTGGCATGAGGCTTCCTGTCACTCTTAAAGCAGTTTAACCCGGAAACTTGTGTGATTGGTTCCTCAGCGTTTGGTTCTGGTTTGCCTCGGAGTTTAATAATGTTGGCTAGGGATATCAACGAGATGCTTCAGATCCCAGAGCTTCAGATCCCAAATCTATCCGACAGCACCTCTGCTACAAGCAGCAGTAACAACCCCAGCCATCGTAGGCGGCGCTTTAAAATGAGACGTTCAAAGACTGCAAGGAACCGTGAGTGTGCCGATACCTCAGACTACAGTGGGAATCTGGAATACCTACAGCTGCCATCTATAGAGATCACTCCATCCAGCGATGAGGACAGTGCCGTTTCCAACTCTTCCACTCCCAGCACATCCCCCAGGCGTCAAGGCCTCAGGCTGCACACTTTGGGTACCACATCAGATAAGGAAGGAAGCGAGATTGAAGTTACTGTGAACAGCAAGAGTAGGTAAGTACCCTATTAATAACTAAGCATACCTTTTTATTGTGCACACTGATCCATGGTATCATATCTGTGTGCTGTTCCCTTTATAATGGCCTTTTGATAGCAGTGCCCAGGTAGTCACCAATGTGTATATAGAAAAGGTAGCCGCAATATACAGGTTGTACCGGGAGCTGCTATTTATAGTTCCTGCCTTGTTAGAAGTTCAGTCTAGCTATGCCTCCTTGGCCTTTTCATGCGGCTTCCCTTGAGGAGATCGCCAGGAAACAACTCTCCTGCTGCGGATGCTAATTTAGGGATTTTTGTTTCCTTGGCAACAAGGCACCGTGATAACCACTGCAGTCCCAAGGAAATACTGTGAAAGTTTTATGTACTGCTTAGGGGCAATCCATATGGTGCGGTCTCCAAGGCACCGGACTTGGCCCTCCTATATACATTAATATTGATTTTGATACCGCAGGGCATGGGACTTTGCTTAAACGCGGCAATACGATGGATTTTTGGTGACCAGACTCAGAACATGTTTTGGATTTCACTTTAAAAGCCACCAAAATGTAGCAAAATCTGTGTGCACTATGACAGAACTTCTGACTGGATTGCTTGGGTGCCTCTTATACTACTGGGTTGTAAATCTTGTCCTTCTGGCAAGTGGGATCTGTAACAAAATCAGGCTCGTTAGATACACAGTGGAAATTGGCTTAGGTTTCAGACTTCCAAAGTTACATTTTATAGCCGGATACCATTCAAGTGGCCTGTGAAGTATTGTATATTCATATTACGGGATGCTAATAGTAAACATGGTTACTGACATAATAGTTTGAATGCTGCTAATGGCCATGCAGTCACATCATGTCTCGGTAATATGATCTGATCCTGAGCTGTGTTTACACACATTCTGGCACCATGCTGCTTGTCATCTGCTTACTGAAGCCTTCCTTCTTCATATTACTTGTTACATACAAATGTCAATGTTTCTTTGTTAGTGGGACTAAGGGATACACTTTTGAGATTTGAGATGCAACATATAATCCTTTCTTAGCTTTATGCTACACTGCCATACATTCAGTGATGAAAAATAAGGGAAGACCATTCAGCGTTAATACAATGAAAAGCAACAAGCACTTCCACACCGTGTTGCTATTAAGAAGACATTGATGACATGGGCCTTTTATCTTCTGTTGAATGGACTCTGTAAGAACATTTCCTACTGATCAGGGCCACATGAGCTGACATTACAGTCCTTTCTGATTTTCAGAGTCTTTATATAAATATAGCATTAATCTCTTTCAGACAGCCATTGGTTTATTGGTCCTGGGTATTGTCTCCGTTTTTTTAGTTTCAGATTCTGCACTGCCTTTTCTTCTTGATGTCAGTCTCTTCTGTGTTTGCCTCCTTTGTCTCCATGTTCTCTTCCTCCCTCTGTCTTATGTATTTCTTCCTCTCACCTTTCTTATGAGAAGTTTGTTCTTAGATGTGGAACTGCTATTGTCTGATTTTTGATGTGGCACAACACATTGGAGTACTGTATATGGTACTTTTTTTCTTTATTTGTAGAAAGAGTTCATTTTTTTAGGACAAGCTTTCAGTAGATCTGTACCAGTCTCCCCTTCCAAGCTGTGCTGCAATTGGACCAGAAGAAGGTAGTAGATCTTCTGAAAGCTTAACCCAAAAAAATGAACTGGTAGTGAAAATAAATGATTGTGTCAGGGCTGTTTTGTTCCCTTCTGGACTGCTTCTCTGCCAAAACATATCAATGGGAATGCAAAACCAGCTTGCAACAGGTCAAATGCACTTGCATTTAATTCTGAATGATCTCGGAAGCACCTCAAACTAGTGTCAAAATCAAGCTGCATGAGCTCATCAAAGATCATTGGCATGGGTCTTATAAATATATTTTGCATAGTGCTTTCTTTTTACAAGTGAACTCTTATGACCACAGTCTCCTTACACATTCTATGGTGCACAGATTCTTGGGCAGGTAGGATGTTCAGCTTCACTGCACAAGGGATCCAAACAACTTCCACCTGCTATAAACCATTGTGACAGATTACCATTGGAGACCAAATCTACCTCAAGAAAAGAATAACTATATTGTATGGGATATGTTTATTTTTCCAATTACCCAAATATTTCTCATGTAACTTGCATCCTCTATTCAGTGTGCCTGTTGTTCTCCCCGTTACTTATTGCATTAAGGCTTTTGTCACCAGTCAGCTGAGAACTATACTGAGATCACCCACAAGCGTGGCACCAGTAGCCTAAGACCCTGTGCAGCACTTGGCTTGCACCTTGTGAACAAATTGTCTTTCCTTATCATCCATCAAGGGACACAGGGTCAGTAGAATCGGGAACATTGAGTAATACTGATGCTTATAGAAGGAATTGGACCCTGGCAAACATAAAAGCCTTTGACCAGCCAAGTATCACCCATCCCATGATGCTTGAGTTTTTGCTAGTGTCCTAGGAGGATGGATGTTTTTTCTCTTTGGAGAAGAGTATACCGAAGCAACTGGAGCCGTCCAACTCCCTGCTTTTCCACGAGAATTCTAGGTCTGATGGTAGCCTCCCTCGAGGCAGTCCCATTTTCCCAGTTACATTCCAGACCATTGCAACTCAACATTCTGGCTGTGTGGGAAGAAAAGGTACAGGCAGTGGACCTATCAATGCACCTCACACCAACGACTAGGATGTTCCCGGCCTGGTGGCTCATCAAGCCCTGGAATTAGGCGGATCTTTTATTCCTCTATCCCTTCAACACTAGACTCCACAACGGTATGGCCATCCGATCTGGACATACATTAACCATCAGGGAGAAAGCAGAAGTCTCGCTGTGGAAAGAGAAGCGGAACAGTGTCGTCTTGGGCAGAACATCAACTTCCAGCCATGTCCGCTGTCCACATTCCAAGTGTGAAAGAACCCTTTCTTATCTTTCACAAGGATAATGTTGTCTTGAGACCGGAACCTCTTTCTTCCTAAGGTGGTCTCTACTTTCCATCTTAACCTGGACATTGTTCTTCCATTTGTCTTTCCTGTCCTGGTTGATCCTAAAGAAATATTCTTCTATTGCTTGAATGTGATTAGACTGTTGGAACCTTTTCTTACATCTTCCTTCAGGCAGACTGACTTCCTTTATGCCATTCCTGAGGTTCACCGTAAGGGACAGTTCCACCTCCAGTTTCCCCAGTGTCCAGTTCCTCCTCTGGGTGGCAGTATAACCTATTGTTCCTGATTCTACTGGTCCTATGTCCCTTGATGAACTCTAAGAAAAGGATTTTATTGTGAGTACAAAAATCTTTTGTTTTCCCCTAATAGTATTATTCAGTCAATGCCCTTTCAGTCCTTTTAGTCCACTTTACACATTGTTTCCATCCATGTTTCTCCTGAGAATAACACATGTTCCTCATATATGAGGGTGTATTTGCCCTCCATTCAGGCTTGTCCATTTGCCCTTTCCCTACATTTAGAGGTGGACAGCATGTATGTCTTAAATTACGTGTTACAGGGGATGGATCTATTTAGTGGGGCCAACTGAAGTTCTGAGAAAAAGGTGAAACATTTTCCATAGAGAGGACATGTTGCATCTGATCTGGCAGTTGACTCGTTTACATTGCAGTTTTCAAATGACTTTCATAATCTTATTTGCCATGTAAAACAAAACCCATTTATAAAACCAGGACAGTCATACCTAACGTGAAACATTATAAGTTCAGGATCAGTCATGCTAAACATGGGTCAAGAGATTTATTAGAACATACAAAAAACACACTGCTGGTAGAAATGTAAGGAGAGATGATACTTGGCTCACCACACACCTTGCAGTCTGATTATACAATCTCCTTTAGATCCACCAACAACTACTGTATGCAGTGGAAGGGCCTGATTGGGTATAAATCAATTAGATAGATTGGGCAAGTCCTCATATTACATTGTTTTGGTAAATTTACAGTTGTCAGATTGTAATGTGTATGGTGACCCTCAAGGCTTCATTTATAAAAGTTTGTTCACACTGTGCTAGCCTAGATGGGGTGACAAGTGTAGATATTTCCTATACTCATCAGTGCCATCGAGTGGTGCTAAGTGCTGTGCAAACAGCATAGCCAGACAAAACTTTTATAAATGATGCAGAAATGTTGATTCTGCCAGTAATCCAGTGATCGTCTAACTTTCTCTGCTTCTGCTGCACTGGAATCTGAAACCATGTTAACAAGCACTGTCCGTTTGACCTTTTTGAACTACTGAACACCTCCCCCATGTTATGGAGATAAGGAGAAGGGGAGGTCCCCTACACACATCTTATCCTAACACGTCTTGTCCTCTACACACTGGAGGTCCTCTACACACTGGAGGTCCTCTACACACTGGAGGTCCTCTACACACTGGAGGTCCTCTACACACTGGAGGTCCTCTACACACTGGAGGTCCTCTACACACAGGAGGTCCTCTACACACAGGAGGTCCTCTACACACAGGAGGTCCTCTACACACAGGAGGTCCTCTACACACAGGAGGTCCTCTACACACAGGAGGTCCTCTACACAGAGGAGGTCTGTGTAGGTCCTCTACACACAGGAGGTCCTCTACACACAGGAGGTCCTCTACACACAGGAGGTCCTCTACACACAGGAGGTCCTCTACACACAGGAGGTCCTCTACACACAGGAGGTCCTCTACACACAGGAGGTCCTCTACACACAGGAGGTCCTCTACACACGTCTTGTCCTCTGCACACGTCTTGTCCTCTGCACACGTCTTGTCCTCTGCACACGTCTTGTCCTCTGCACACGTCTTGTCCTCTGCACACGTCTTGTCCTCTGCACACGTCTTGTCCTCTGCACACGTCTTGTCCTCTGCACACGTCTTGTCCTCTGCACACGTCTTGTCCTCTGCACACGTCTTGTCCTCTACACACGTCTTGTCCTCTACACACGTCTTGTCCTCTACACACGTCTTGTCCTCTACACACGTCTTGTCCTCTACACACGTCTTGTCCTCTACACACTGGAGGTCTTCTACATACTTCTTGTCCTAACACACGTCATATCCTCTACACACAGGAGGTCCTCTGCACTCATCTGGAGTATGCGGTCCAGTTTTGGGCACCAGTGAACAGGGGGGATGTTCTTGAGCTGGAGAGCGTCCAGAGGAGGGCAACCAAAATCATAAAGGGGATGGAGGACCTGAGTTATGAGAACAGGCTTCTAAAATTAAACATGTTCACATTGGAAGTAAGGAGATTTAGGGGGGACATGATTTTCATGTATAAAATGTTTACCTGGGATAGTAACATTAGCAGCAAACTTTTTACAATTAACTCGATGACAAGGACGAGAGGCCACCACTTAAAATTGGTGGAGAAAAAAATATCAGCACAAGGGGCGAAGGGGGTTCTTCTCAGTTAGATCGGTCAAGGTATGGAACTCGCTGCCACATGCTGTGATTTCGGCTGAAAGTGTGGAATCATTCAAGAGGCGATTGGATGATTTCCTCAGGGACCGTAATATACAGGGGTACAAGTACTCTTAAAATTGATAGCACACAAGGGACCTATACATACTACACACCAATAGGACCATACACACATACACAAATAGGTTGGACTTGATGAACATATGTTTTTTTTCAACCTCAAATACTATGTAACGTCTTGTCCTCTACACACAGCAGGTCTTCTACACACATCTCGTCCTAACACACTTGTATACCAGTAAGTCCCCCTGCACTCCTTGCAGCGTCTCAAACCAAATCACAATGGTGGTGTTCGTAGTGATAATCACGGATGGCGCTGTGTACATCTATCAGTAGGAAGTGTAGATCGCCAGAACTCAGGAGATAACGTTCAAATCATAATGTACGTTTATTCATCGTCGCATATATCACAATAGCCTTGTCCTAACACAGGTCTTGTCCTTTACACACAGGATGTCCTCTACACACATCTTGTCCTAACATACATCTTGTCCTAACACAGGTCTTGTCCTTTACACACAAGATGTCCTCTACACACATCTTGTGCTAACACAGGTCTTGTCCTCTACACACATCATGTCCTAACACACGTCTTGTCCTTTACACACAGGAAGGTCATCTTTATACGTCTTGTCCTAACACACACGGGACACAGAAGTGTTCTGACAACAGGTAAGTCGCCAGAATCGTTTCTGTTGTAAAGCCGACAGTCGGCTTTACAAGTTTTGCCGCCGGGACTCTGTTTAAACTTGTAAAGCCGACTGCTCAAACAGCCCCGATGCTGGCGACGTACACTGTATGTCGTCAGTCAAGTCATGAAGGGGTTAAATCTTGTTAATTGATCTCCCTTTAGACAGTTAAACTTTAAACCTCAGTCTGCTTTAATGCTTGAAACTTCTTTTTCTATTAAGACACAACGTGATTATCAAGCAAAAAATAATAGGAAAATCTGCATATTAATATGCAATTAAAAATAATTTATGCGACGTCATATTTTCAAAAGTTTATACATTTTAAATTCTTCTTTTTATTATTATTATGATACGGGATTTATATAGCGCCAACAGTTTGCGCAGCGCTTTCTGTGGTTTATAAACTATTTTAATAAACGTGTTCATAATTTACAAATCAGATCTTGTAAATTTACACTTGGGACAGTTTCTTCGTGTGCTTTGAACCAGATGCAATCAATTTGACAGTTTTCACTGTAAAATGGTGCTAAGTCATTTGGAGGTTATGTGCTTAGTGACAGAAGTATAGAACATTAACCCCTTCAGGTGACAGCCATGCACAATGCTGGGGATGTGGGGATGAGGGGATGTTACAAAATGCACATCGTGTACAGAAGAATATACAAAGATTTAACCAAGCTGTGCACATTTGCCACATTCTCTTGCTGGGATCTTTAGGTTTTGATGGCAGGATCTGCCCCTTTCCAGCTGTCCCATCTGTGATGTAATGTTACAAGTGGAATAAAATGTTCCAGGGCTTACGGGATAGCGCATACCTCTCCTGCCCCACGTGGGGCACTTGGCATCTTCCATCCAAAGATATTTTTGCCTCCTGTAGAAACTGTTTAAGGCTAAGTGATAATTTGGGAGGGCAGGAAGTGGACAGGACAGTCTTGTGTCAATTAAACACACCCTTATACTCCCCAGTCAAAACAACCTAAAATCCTGGTTAAACATTACTTGCAGCCAGTACAAAATAGTCCTCCCTCTCTGGTGTACTACTAAAGATTAACCCGCTCCAGTGACCTATCACTTCAAGTACAATCCACTTTCACAAAGGTATACTTGCCCAACACCAGGCCAAGTTAAAGTCCCCCGGCAGAGTTTAAAAACAAAAATCTCTGACTGCAATACTCACCTCTTCTCTGGCTCTGACCCCCGCAGTAATTACTTTGTGCCGCTAGATGTCCTCAGTCTTCCAGCATGATTGGCACTATTGATGTAATCATGTCTGTGTCCATCTTTGCTTCATTGAGGACCATCCACCAATGAAGAAGAGGACCCTTGTGCGTCTTGAGACTGTCCTCTATAAGAAAAACAAAAATACTGTTAGGGGTGAGAAGAATCACCGGGGAGGAGGGGTGGACCGGAGTTGCGCTTCAAGGTTTTTTCACTCCATAATAAAGTAATTGGAAACCCGATAGATATTGTAATTCCAAATACAAAGGAAATGTATAGCACAATATAGTAAAATGTGTTGTATGCAAACACCCTGTATGATATACTTCTGCTTTCATGAACTGCTGGTAAAGGCTACTGAATGCTATGCAAACACTTGTTTGTATTGAGCATACATGTACCCTCTTTTCAAAAACCTTCACAAAACATTAGAATTATGCTAAAAAAAATGTGCCCAGCTGATAATGTCAGACATTGTTACATTTCATATTTTGCTTTAGAAAAGTTTCATCCGATGATCGCAAGGTGTATGGGCAGCTTAAGACTGACCATACAGAATGTGGAGCAGATGTGCATAGCAACCAATCATCTTGCAGCTTTCATTTTCAAAGCTTAAAGGAGAACTATGGTGTCAGGGCTTTTCCTTAGGGTAATGGGAGGACACAAACTAGCGTCCTCCTGTCACCCTAGGCTCAGTATACCACGAGCTACAGCTCCCTGTATACTGAGACGCCGAAGCGGATCCCGACATCGATGTCGAGATCTGCCTAGCTGCGTGAGTGACAGCTGGCTCTGCCTATCTAGAGGCAGAGCCAGCTGTACCAGCCCCCTCCCCCATCCGTTCCGCCAGTCAGCGCTGGCAGATCGGAACGGGGAGAGGGGAATCCAGGCCCTCCCCTGTCACGGCAGAGAGCCGTGACAGGATAGAGAGGTGAGCGAACGCCGGTATGTGTTCGCTCACCTCCCGATCTACTGAGCCGACCTGTGACAGTCTCATTGTCACAGGTCGGCTAGAACTATGAGGTGAGTGAAAAGCACTCGCCTCATAGTTCTCCTTTAGGGGCCCGTTCACACTATCACCGGAACATTGCGTTTTAGCGGACAGGCTAGTGCGTTGTAACAGCTCTGGTATTATGCGTTCTATTGCACACTGGCGGAGCTGTCACTGTTTACTTTTTCTTATGTTGAGTGAACAATGCGTAGACTCGGTTTGGGTCCCCGCATGGCAGCGAGGTCCGCTGCACGGTTCCGTCTGCTCCAGTCTTTGTAAATTCCCCCAATAACTTTCACGTCACTTTTGCAATGTTGCTGTATAGTGATGTCACGGCTATTCACTTTGTGGGTAAAGCTGCCCATACAGCTTGCGATCATCGGACAAAACTTTTAGTCCGATGATCGAACCGTTGTACAATTTTCGTTTGCGCATGAGCAGTGTAAATCGTACGAATTTTGACGTACGGAAACGCCACCAACCTTGCGAAAATCGTACGATCGACCGAAGTTTTCTATCCTGCTGATTCGTCAAAAGTCAATCGATTGTACAGTATTTGCAGGAGTACACTGCCCATCAACCTTACGAACATCGGACGAAAACGCGATCGCATATGAAAAACGGCCGATATTCGTAAGGTGTATGGGCCGCTTTACTGTTCAATCACAATGGAGGTGATGGAAGTCTGGGATCATTTGCAGTCTGAAGTCCTGGAATTTATAACTCCTATTTTTAGAATATGCACAGGATGTGATGACTGGAGAAATGGGATTACCGCAGTCCTGTAACATATAGCATCAAAACAAAGAAGAATAACGTTTAATCTGATATTTATTAATCCAACAAATTGGGACAAATATTTACAAGTTTCCTAAAAAGAGGAAGCAGACCAAATTTTCTGCCTTTGTTGCAGCTGTCACAAAGAAAATATGACCATGTGTGTGTAAATGTAATAAAAACACAATTTCTTCTGTGCCAAAAGGACAAAATAATTCAGCTTTCTATGGTGAATGTAGGTCATTGCTGTAATCATTATCTAGACCTGTCTGTATAACAGATTAGGATTTATTTATGCATCTAGAACTGGTAACCTGCACATCTCCAGCTGTTGTAGGCCGGTTAGACAGTCATAATATCATATGATGTCCACCTGTGCTGAGGAGGTCACATCTAGACCTGACATAGTGGCCTAAGTAACTGTAAGGACACATTGGTACCCTGGCTTGGCCGGGCCCCTGACAGCTGTGAATGCAGCCAGGTGCCTGAATAAAACAGCTTTTTTCTGTGCTTGTCGGTTTGGCTGGTGTGTTGTGTCAGTGTGATGAATGACTCACCTGCTGGAGGTGCTGCAGATATAGAATCTATGTTCTATTACTAGAAATTGAAGATAACGGATCTCTGCAGACTGCCAGCCAGACTTCAGGGGTATATTGATGAGTTTACTGAGGAATACAGGACTATATACATACTTGTCAACTATTCACAATATGCAATTAATCCTTTTATATTTGTTCAATATGCAATTATTCTTTTTATAGGACACTCGGGACATTAGACCTTTTGAGAACGTGTTTAAAAGATAATTGTGAGTTACTTGATTGTGGTGACTTCAGTTGCAATGTGGCTGTATCTGTTCACACAGAAGTCATTGGAACTTATAGATAGGACAGGCCAGAGTCTCACATATCAGTTGTATTATGAAGTTGCCATTTATAGATTGTGGACATGAGGTGCATTTATTAGGGGAAGCTCAGCACCCTGCGTGGCTTTTCTGTTCCTTCTTGTGTCTTCATTTGTAAAGTGTGACAAGGTCATTGTTGAGGTAGGACCACACTGTTACCCTGGAAAATGCTATTGCAGCAGCTAAACCTGTCCGGCTTTATATTCAATCATTAAAAGGACATCCTGGGACATGAGGCTTCATATCAGCTTTGATCAGGGTGGTCAGACTTGCTGAAGTTACATAGTATCAGATGTGTTACATGAAATGAAAATCAACACTTTAGAGCAGAGGTAGCCAAACTTTGTCCCTCCAGCTGTTGTGGAACTACAAGTCCCATAAGGCATTGCAAGACTCTGGCAACCATAGCCATGACCCGCAGAGGCAGATCCAAGATGGGATTTTGTAGTTTCCTACTGTTGGTGGATCAGACTTTGCCCCTGCTTTAGAGGAACCATGATAAAAGGTTATGCCTCTTACTGCCATTGTTTCATACAGGGTTACTTACTAAGAGCCCATTCACACCAGGGCGGTTGCGGATCAGCGCAGTTACCGCGCTGATCTCGAAAGGGAGGTTTTGGGAGTTTTTAATTGCATTTCAGCTCTGAATCGCAATTAAAAACACCAAAAACCGTGCTCATCAAAGCAGTTCCATTGAATGCTGTATGGAAAGCACACTGATCAGCGTGGCAATAATAGTGCAGGGAGCAGTTCAGGCGGGGGGCAGTTCGGATCACGCGGACCCGCGCGGTTGCATGAATGGTCCCCATAACAATGCATGGGATCGTTCCTGTCGGTGGATCCGTGCGGCCGAACCGCCCCATTGTGAACACGGTCTTAAGGGTGAAGAGTTTGGAGAAGTGGACAATCTAGGTCAAAATAACTGATTTGGAAAAATTCTCCAATTTCACTCACTTTCCGGTTCAGCGATGTTGTCCTGGATTGTTCACTTCTCCAAACTCTTCACCATTTTGTGAATAACCCTGTAAGTGTTCTAAAACACTCCACCAGTAGAGAACGTGGAATCCAGTGCATCCCAACGTCTTTCACGTGCCATAATGATTTTAGCAAAGGTCCTACAAAGCTTGTATGGGGATGGACAGTGAAGAAATAATTCTAACACGCATAATCAAATACATTCTGACTTTAGTAATGACCATTTACTAAATTATGGGTAGTCCCCCTGTGTATACCTAGTTTTACACCTCTCCCCCTAATTACATAATTAAACAAGACATAGGAGGTTATAAGGGTTTCTGGAGGGGTGTAAATGACTGTCCAAGAGAGAGATTTTAAAGGAATATACAAAATTTATTGCTAATACATGCTTGATTAATTGCATACATGATTCAAAACAATCATTTTAAAAATCAAAACCCTGCAGAGGATACATTGGTATATTCATTATTATCAACTCTAAAATTCATTTGGTCCGACAGTTCATTATGTTGTTCAATGTAATTCAGATGTGGTTACATTATTATAACCAGATGGTAGTTTTCAAAGCATAGCTTAACTTAATAGGCCCCGACACGTTTCGCCATGGGCTTCATCAGGGGACCCATTGAGGATGAATCTATTAATAAGAAAAATGTTCTTCATTTATATGTACATCGTATCTGACATTCATTGATGCATACGTTTAAATCTATTGTTCATATATACTCATATTCCTAAATATGACCCCAACTGGGTCAATTAAATACTATATAGTTGCTCTGAGAGCTGTTACTTACCATGCCGGGTTGATCTACGGTATGAGGGAGAAGTGCCCAGGAAGCCAGTTAGGAGCGGCGGGGAATAGACCCACCGTTGTCTCCACTGCTTACTTGGTTTGTCACAGTATATTTACAAATAAAAAACACTCGTATTGGTGAATTAGAATTAACCTAATGGATACGCATAAATACTTAGATTAAAATGCAGGGAGGGATTGTTGGATTATATCCAAGACTTAGCATATGCCCTATTGAATTCCCTACGATGGAGAGACCCAATGAAAATGCAATTTTTTTAAACATCTTACCATAGAACTAATACTCCTGGCGACTGCGATTGGATGACTCGATACCGCATTTAGGTTCCTCCCCAAAGGACCCCAGGGTCCCAGGTGTGACAAACCAAGTAAGCAGTGGAGACAACGGTGGGTCTATTCCCCGCCCGCTCCTAACTGGCTTCCTGGGCACTTCTCCCTCATACCGTAGATCAACCCGGCATGGTAAGTAACAGCTCTCAGAGCAACTATATAGTATTTAATTGACCCAGTTGGGGTCATATTTAGGAATATGAGTATATATGAACAATAGATTTAAACGTATGCATCAATGAATGTCAGAAACGATGTACATATAAATGAAGAAAATTTTTCTTAATAGATTCATCCTCAATGGGTCCCCTGATGAAGCCCATGGCGAAACGCGTCGGGGCCTATTAAGTTAAGCTATGCTTTGAAAACTACCATCTGGTTATAATAATGTAACCACATCTGAATTACATTGAACAACATAATGAACTGTCGGACCAAATGAATTTTAGAGTTGATAATAATGAATATACCAATGTATCCTCTGCAGGGTTTTGATTTTTAAAATGATTGTTTTGAATCATGTATGCAATTAATCAAGCATGTATTAGCAATAAATTTTGTATATTCCTTTAAAATATCTCTCTTGGACGGTCATTTACACCCCTCCAGAAACCCTTATAACCTCCTATGTCTTGTTTAATTTAGTAATGAACACGCAAGGCTTCCTGCTGAGTGTGCTGGGCCTCCAGATTATGAGGTGAAGAGAATTGCTAGAGGTACCTAATGGTGTCTATTAGGAGGGTTGGATCATGCTGTGTCTTTTTTTTGTTTAACAATCTGTAAATAGGAATAAAAAAAAAACCACTCCAAAAAGAACACTGTATGTTGTTACATGTAATTGAGGCAGCACTGCCAGTAACCTTGCAGAATGACTGCTGAGAATGAAATCAGTTGCATGATAAACCGTCGAGACTGATTGGTTTTCAGCCAATATGAGCTCACCTACAGAGCTGGATTTAGAAAGGAATATAAAAGCTTCTGTCAATAATAAACCTAACATTTCAACTTTAATAACATTCGACACCAGTGTTGCTAGCGCTACTTTGTGTTTCCACAGTTACTCTCTTCTGCTTTTTCAATGTATTCTAGAGCTGCCATGTCTAAATATCTACAGAGCAGGCTAAGAATCTCGCTCCCTTTCAGCTTCTAAACTGGCTTTGGACTTGCAGCGATATCTGCTGTTGCTCCTTCCTTCTATTGATTTGGAGATATGACAGACGCCCCTCACCAAATGACCAGCAGACCACAAACTGTGCTCTGAAGTGTGTCGTGGGAAGTGTTTTGTATTTACTAAATTGTGAACTAAATTAGAAGTAGGACGTGGGTTAAAGGCCAAGTTCACCTTTTGCAAAAATTAAAGAAATGCATAACTAATAATATACCAAAAAATATTGCTTTTCAAGCCTGGAAAGCATTGCAACTGTGATCACTCACTCAGGGCTGCAAAGCTCAGGCTTCTGCACATTCTCTCCCAGGCAGAGCTCCGTACTGAGGTACGTAGCTTCAGTTAGGAGAGATGGGGGGGGGCAGGCCCGGCGCTACCACAAGGCAAGTCAGGCGGCCGCCTGAGGGCGCTGCAGGGTGAGGGCGGAAAAAACAGGGGATTTTGACAAATGGATCCTGACACGCGCAGCACCTCAGGCAGTCGCCGACCAGCTAAATTAGGACCCCACCTGGAGCTCCTCCCACCGGACCAGCGCTGACTCGCCGTTGCTCTCCCGCGCCGAAGGTAAGTGAAGAAAAAAAAAAAACCATAGCACAAACATCGGGGCATTTTGACAAGTACAAGTACTTGTCAAAATGCCCTGTTTTTAACAGGGGGAAGGGGGGGGCACAAAAATGCACCTTGCCTGTGTAGGCAAGAATCCTAGAAACCATTGCTTTCCAGGCTTGAATGCAAAAATGAAAGAAATGCATATTTTTTGTTATATTATCAAATCTTGAATACTGAAAAATGGCCTGGATGGGAAGGGGGTTTAACACCGCGGATGTCAACTGGTTAAACCAAGTTCTTCTATAACAAAACACAGCTCGGGTAGTTTTTATACATGGTTTTATACTGGTTTGCCAAACTGAATGTGGATTATCTTTTTTTATCATACAAGGTCTGCCCTAAGTAGGTCACATTTCATATTAGATTCAATAAACTAGGAAATGTACAAATTTCCCAACTGTCCCTCATGTGGAACCAAATCCCTCTGTACCTTGTTGCTCCTCAGTTGTCCCTCTTTTTGGTCTGATGTACAGATATCTGTGTAAATGTTCTATTCAGCTACTAAAACTGTTATTCTGCACTAAGGCCTTGTTAACACCAAGCGCGTTCCAGGAGCAGAGCGGAGCAGTTACAGACCAGAGCAAAACTGCGTCTAATGTATTTTGGGCTCTAGTTCACATTGCAGCGTTCAGTTCCAGAGCATGTAAAAACACTGTAGCAAGCCCTATTTTACCTGCTCTGGAACGCATGCAAACGCATCAAAAACGCATGCAAACGCCCTGGAACACACTGAAAGCCCATTCTAAACCTTTTTTTTTTTACCAAAAACGGCATGGTAAGTAACAGCTCTCAGAGCAACTATATAGTATTTAATTGACCCAGTTGGGGTCATATTTAGGAATATGAGTATATATGAACAATAGATTTAAACGTATGCATCAATGAATGTCAGATACGATGTACATATAAATGAAGAACATTTTTCTTATTAATAGATTCATCCTCAATGGGTCCCCTGATGAAGCCCATGGCGAAACGCGTCGGGGCCTATTAAGTTAAGCTATGCTTTGAAAACTACCATCTGGTTATAATAATGTAACCACATCTGAATTACATTGAACAACATAATGAACTGTCGGACCAAATGAATTTTAGAGTTGATAATAATGAATATACCAATGTATCCTCTGCAGGGTTTTGATTTTTAAACGGCCCGGAACGCATCAAAAACACAGCACAACCCACTGCACTGCGTGTGCAGAAACTCATGCAGGTCTGCATTTGATGTGAACAAGCCCTCAAACCTTCATCTTATCTCTTATCTGGTTTGCTATTTCAAAAGGCCGGTGTAAAGGAAAAGTGAGAAATCATTCATCATTTCTGACATATACGTTCTTAAAGTAGATTTAAATCCTCAAACTTTTTTTTTTTGATAACGAATTCAGATCCAACAAATATACATCGCCCAGTAAAGTATTTCTTTACATTTTTGCCAAAGCATTTATAGTCATCTAGTTTAGAGCTGCAGCTAACGATTATTTTCAAAATCGATTAGTTAGCCGATTATTAAGTTTGATTAATCGGTTAATCGGATAAACAATAAAATACATTTTAAAAAACGGCTCCAGTGATGGACTACTAGTTTGTATTGAGGTTGTAGTCCATCACAGGAGCAAGCTTGGAGCGGTGGAAGTAAAAAAATGGGGGGAGTGCAGGCATACCTGAGCAGTCTTCCAGCAACTTGCTTCTGAGATCGGACCTGTCTATCGGCGGCTGTCATCCCCCCCACACCTGTTCCTCCTTACTACATCTCGCCGCGTCCCTGTGCCAATAGTGGATGTGGGCGAGCGGTGAGTGTGAGGCGGGAAGGAGGTGCAGCGTGTAGAGCGCGGATGCGGGCGGGTCTGGCAGCGGTGAGCGCGAGTTGGGGAGGCCGTTTGTGGACCCGTGAACAGTGCCAACTGATCGGAAGCCGATTAATCGATTATTGGAAAAGTTGACAACTTTTTCAATAATCGATTATAATCAATTATGTCGATTGGTTGTTGCAGCCCTAATCTAGTTTCCAAACAGCCCCAACTCTCTCAGCTCTGCTTCCCTGAACTTCCTGTCCAGTTCAAGATCACAAGGGGACAGAGCACAGTCTCCAGCAGCTGTCCATCTACTAGCTTGGTGTAGGAAGGAGAGGGGAGTGGATTGCCTTGCTGTGCCTGTGTGTTTGTGGAGACACACACAGCTTACTAGCACACACAAGGGTGGCTCCGTAGAACCCTGCAAGGGAAAGGAGCCACCCTAAAACATATCAGAGCCAGTGCTCAGGGGGACCAGCAGTATCCATTGTAAGTGGTTTCATCAGCATTTGAAATAGCTTAAGAACCTTTTGACTTTAAAGTGTTACTAGCGCACACAATTGTATCTGCTAGTAAGCTGTGTGTGTGTCCCCATTAACACACAAGCACAGCAAGGCAATTACCCGCCCTGCTTCCTGCTCTCCCAGCTAGTAGATGGACGGCTGCTGCAGATTGCACTGTCCTTGTGATCTTGTACTGGGCAGGAAGCTCAGGGACGCCAGGCTGAGAGAGTTGGAGCTGTTCAAAAATATGACTGTTTTGGCAAAAATATAAAGAAATACTTTGCTGGGTGATGAGTATTTCTTTGATCCGGATTCATTATTGAAAACAAATTGAGAGTTTAACATTTCTTTAAAATCGCTTTAATAGTTTGCATGACTGGGGGCATGGCAGGGGAGGTTGGGGGCAAGATGGCGGTATGAGTGTAGACTAGTCTTTCTCAACCAGGCTTTCTCAGGGGTGCCTTGAAATTGTATGGTGGTAAGACTCTGATGTAAAATAGGAGGGATGGGACTGATATGAGGGGGCCCTGATTTGAAGGGGGAAACCCCTTATCTAAATTATTCAGCCTCGCTGGCAACACTTGTTTTGTAGAGCAACACCGGTAATAGTATTGTTCTATAAATCCATAACATTAGTAGTTTTATTTCAGCCCTTACCACATTCCTCATACAGCAAAGTTTGCATCTGTATGTTCTCAATGGAATTTGAAAGGACATTGGACTTGCATTTTGCAGAGTCTTATGTGATCATCAGAATGGAGGCATGGCATAGATTTCCTGATTAATCTTTTGGATAGTTTATTGTCTCAGTGCAGACATTGCACCTATGACCTCTGCAAAGGCCCTCCACACAGCACAGGAACTCCGGCACAAATCACTTCATGCATTAAACATGGATTATTCTTAACTCCTAGAATTTTTGATTAACACAATCCCTAGGCTAGCAATGCTAGATACAGAGATTCCCCTTGTGTGTCTGCACCCTGAGCCCTTAGGCCGTCATCCCTGTAGGTATCCATGTGACCTTCTCTTTTTATATCTTTGCTGTGTGCGGACAGTGTGCCTAAAGCTGAATTCTACAAAGCTCTCGGATGATATGTGTATAATAGTAACAATCATAACATTGGGGGAAAAAGATGACTGTAAAGAAAATCACACATCGGGTGAATCTATCCATAGGTCTCCATTCACACTCGTACATCTGCAGTTTCATTTGTCTTTTAGCACATTAGTGTTGTGCTTTTTTCATGCATATTATTGCTGAACCCCAGCTATAAAGATGTATATATTCTTACATTGGTCAAGCTTGGCACACTGTAAGTATATATAAATTATCCCTGGCAGGGATCCTGTAAATCGCTGCATTAGACGCAGCAACTAGAGTGCTCTACAGTGATCTTCTGGGTCCTGTACAGCCAATGCATTGAGCAACCTCACTTCTGCTGTGAAAACACAAGGGGCCGCTCGCTTGGCACAGCCGCTCTTCAGCAAATACCTGAGGGGGGATTTATCAAAACTGGTGCTGACAGAATCTGGAGCAGATTTGCATTGCAACCAATCAGCTTTTCTGTCTTATTTTCAAATCCTGAGCAAACTGAAGAGAGAAGCTGATTGGTTACTTTGGGCAACTGCTCCAGATTCTGTCTGATCCAGTTTTTTGATAGTCACATGTTAGGATGTTGCACAGGTGCCCACAGGCCCTATGGGATTACTTTTGTGGTGCATTGAGGCGCAAGTTGACCGATTTTGGCTTCCTTCATTAGCAAATTTAAGGTAATTTCAGCAGCCAAGTGGTTGCCTCTACTCTTTGTACGTGAAGGATAGAAAAAAGTAGGAAAATGTAACCGGAAGTAACCCTGTGTGTGGAGTATTCAGGAATACGCACATTGCTTGTTGTTGACCCCACCTTACCACTATCAGAGGAAATGATGAAAGCAAGCTTCAGATGCCAGGAATAGAGTTTGATTGCACAGTTTATCGGGGATTTGAAGGTAAAAGGCTGCTATGTGTCTTTTACTATTGATACTGGGTTCGATGTTTGTTTTTGGATTGATCCCATACATCTAGTTTAAAGCTGAACTCCAGGCTAAACACATATGTTCTGAATACAAAAGCCATATGTATTCTTACTGGAACTTTGGTTGCCTTTGTCTTCTTCTTCCACATCTGTGCAGTAGTCCAGCATGAAACTTCTGCACTTGGCCCCTGTGCAGGAATTTCTTGTAACAAAGACCAGTCACTGCTGCTCTCGCTCCTTATGCAGGGTAACAGGTCTTGTATCCGCCCCCCTATTGTTTTCTGCAGGCAGCCTGTATTGGGTGGACCTGCTGGGTCCCACCCACATCTCTTCTGTCTACACAGGCTATGTGGAGCACTAGGGATGTTCAGATACCAAGTACCGTACTCGTTACAAGTACAGATACTTTTCCAGCTCCAAGACTAAACTAGAGAAAAATCCAAAAAATAGGAGGCAGCTGTCATTTGTAAGGAGCACACGGAGCTCCTGGGGATTTGTGCATCCCTGTTTTAATGCATGATTATTTTTTTTTACTTAAATAAAATATATAAGGGATGCACCAATACCATTTTTTCAAGTACTGATACATTTTTGTTTATTGTCACGTGACACTTTTTCTAAAACAATGCAGACTAATGATTTCAGGACAGTGGTGGAGCGCCAGAGCCAGGTCCCAGCTGCAACCGCTGCAACCCTTGTAGTTTCCGTGATCGGCACTGGTATCTGAACATCCCTATGGAGCACATTGATGATGTCACCGCCATTTTCACACAGTAATATTAGTTGCACAGAGAGGGGATTTATATGCTCTGTGGCTACTGAACAATATATTAATATTAAAGTATTTGTGCCCCAAGCTCAACTTTAAGAGGAAATATACATATTTATTTGGCTTTGTCTTATAATGTAAGAGTTTCCTCCAGTAGTGAGAGATCGGTAGTCCTATAAACTCGCATTTCTCCCTTGTGACAAGTCTACTGAGTATTGTTGCACCTCAGCTGCTGTGTATGGGCCGGTGAGCTGAATCGGAACATGTGTGGAAGACAGGAGATCCCAGACACCGTACTGCAGACCCTGGAGGGCCAATTATCAGCATCTGGTGCCCTAACTCCCTTTTCAATATGTTCCTGTCCAATTAGGTGTCTCAGTGGAGCACCCGTTCTGCATTTCAGGAAGTGCAATGAAATCATTCTGAAGGTGCACAAGCAATTAATAAGAACACTGTATAAACACTAAGCATCTTTTCATTTCAGATACAAGGATTTGACATTTGTAGCTTGCAGTAGTCGGGGGATCTAGGACATTCTTAACTAAGATTGTCCTGTGCTCTGGAACAGTGCGCCTGTTTTAATCATTTTTTATTGAAAAAATGTTCAAAACAAGAAATAAAAATGCAAAAAGAAAACATAAGAGGTACGAGGTAGCAGTTTACACAGTTTTCGTACAGCACAATATCTTGCTCATTATAGTAAAAGTATATGAAAGAAATGTAAAGCTATGTACTTGAGGGCTAAGAACATTCATGCAAAATACTCTTAGGGGGTGCGCCAATGGGTAAGTCCGGGGACGGAGAAGGACCTGGGGGTCCCTATAGACCACAGACTCAGAAACGGTGTTAATTTCGTAGATTAAAATGTTCCAGGTTTTTTGGCCATTTTTCAGGGACAGAAACAAAACGAAATGAAAGAGTAGTTAATGGGACGTCCGGTAATCAATTTTGGTCAATGAAATCAAACAAAAACAAAATCAATAATGAGAATCGTTGTCAACGATTCTCATTATCAATCATTTGCAGCGCTGCTCTGCTCGTCTGGTCTTCGCCCCGCTGGTGCTGGCTGCAGCGGTCTGTATCCCTTCCATCCCCACCTGTAACGGCAGAGGCAGCGGGGATACAGAGCACTGCAGCCAGCACCAGCGGGGAGAAGAGACTGTCACTGCATTCCCCCCTGCCTCTCTTCCCACTCGTACCACCGCTGCTGTCGCTGTCTCGGTCCTTTGCCGCCCCGTTCCTCCTCTCCCCTGGCCCGTTCCTCCTCTCCCCTGGCCCGTTCCTCCCCTGCCCCGCCCAATTCCTCCTCTGCCCCGCTCCCATGCCTTCTCTGTATCTAGAGGCTGGGAGCAATAGCCAGCCTGCTATTGGATATTTTAAAATGCAATAGCAGGCTGGCTATTGCACCCGCCCACTGCCTGCTGTCAATCAGCAGAGGAGGACCTGATGGAGAACTTTCTCCTTCAGTTCCCTCCTCTGTTGATTTACAGCAGGCAGTGGGCTATTGCAATTTGAAATAACCAATAACAGGCTGGCTATTGCTTCAAGTCACTGCCTGCTGTTTTGACATTCAGCTGCCTCAGCAGCTGAATCCAGTGAAGTGGAAATGTGACAATAGGAGTCTAAAAGACCCCTAATGTCACCTTAAAGAGAACCTGTCACCTCCAATCTGCTATCACGTAGGGGGCTTGTGAGCCCCCCAATGTGATAGCAATGAAGTTTACAAATTTTTTAAAGGAAATTTAAAAAATAAAGTTAAATAAAATTAAAAATGACTCCAGTGATATATAAAAAAAGAGTTTGGAAATGCTAGAGAATTGCTTAAATAATGCATTACACTAAAAATAAACCTATTAGATTTTAGTTGACTTAAATCGACTTGAATTTCATCCACTAAAACTAGACTAAAATAAAAATTAATCTGATGACTAAAATGCGACTAAAAATAGACTAAGACGAAAATGAAATTTGGTGCCAAAATTAACACTGCTCAGACATGGCATACAGTGCCAAGCAAGCAGAATACAACTCTGCAGCAAAAGAGGGATTGATTTCAAGTGATAGAAACATAGTTCTACCTCTTCTACCTCTTTATTGTATTCAAGACTGGTTCGGCCACATCTTGAATACGTGGCTCAGTTTTGGTCACCAGTCCTCAGGAAGGAAGTCCTTCAGCTAGAGAAAGTTCAGAGAAGGGCAAAAAAATGAATAAGGGGGATGGAAGGCCTAAGTTATGAAGATCAACTTGCAAAAAATAAAACATGTTCTTCTGTGGCATGATGCACGTGGAGAAAAGAGGCACCAAGGATATGATTGAAATTGACATTCATCAATGACGCCTGCAGTATAGGGAATAAACTGTTTAAACGAAGAACTCGACGAGAGGCTGTATAATCTTAAAATGTGTAAGGAGTTTAATTAGGGTCTTAGTTGACCTTGTGGTTCCATTTGCCCAATTAATATCAGGATAGTTGAAGTCTCCCATATTTATAACATTGTCCTGCTTCCCCGCCATTTCTATCTGTGACAGTAGTTGAATCTCTTCTTCATCCCTCATGTTACAAAGCCCATAGCTTATATTCACCTATAATGTGCCATTTGTATCATTTATTTTATCGCCAGCCACAAAGATTCTGCACGCTCACCAGTCTGGTTGGTGGGGTCATTGCACACATTTATGATCAGATTGTTGCTGACGTACATGAATTTCCCTCCCCCTTCTGGAATGAATTGTACCCCCTATTTGCAGTCCAGTCCTGTGACCCATAAAAAGCAGGTTTCTGATATTTCACTTCTTGAAGTTCTAGCTTTCATTTTGTTAGCCAGACTTCTAGCATTTGTGAACATAATCATTTCATGTTTATTATTTTAGGATTGCACACTATAGGGCTGCAGTTTGCATCCACCAGAGACTCTTCATTGGACTAATGTGGACTAATGTACTGTAGTTTATCTCCCATCTGTTGTGATCCCCCCTTCTACTCCTATTCCCCTCACCTCTGTGTCCTGTGACACCTTTGATCCTTGAAGGTTGTCCAGCAAGGTCTTGTCTGATCCCTTCCCCCTGATCCTAGTTTAAAGGCTGCTCCAGCCTTCTTACCATTTTCTCCCCCAGAAGTGCTGCACACCCATCCCGTTTAGGTGAGTCCATCCGTACTGTACACCTGAAAGGTCAGCCCAGTTGTCCATGAACCCAAACCCTTCATTCTTACACCAATTCTTACACCACATCAGGCATGTCATGTGGATCAAAAATGACATAAAAGCTGAATTTATTGATGCTCTCTGAATCACTGACCCAGAACAAGCATGCATATGGGGAAGTCGTTGTGAAGTCAGGACTCTTGATTTTCATAATGTCCCAGATACGATCACCATGAAAGCCAGGCCGCTAACATTTCCATTGTGGGACATTAGCAGGGGCAGTTTCCATATTCCCTTGGTACAGATTTATAGAACAGTGGCCAGCAAATGAACATTTATATATTTACATATTCATAACAACCAGTAAATAAGCTTTAAAACAAACCATCACTGACCTCTGTAGCTGCAGGCATCATGAAGTAAGTTAAAGGAGAACTATGAGGTGAGTGATTTTCACTCACCTCATAGCTGACTATGAGGAATGAACGAACGGGGGAGGGGGCGGGTACAGCTGGCTCTGCCTCTAGATAGGCAGAGCCAGCTGTCAGTCACGCAGCTGGGTGGATCTCGACAGTAATATCGGGATCCGCTGCGGCGTCTCAGTATACCGCTGTAGCTCGCGGTATACTGAGCTTTGGGTCACGGGAGGACGCTAGTTTATGTCCTCCCGTGACCCTGAGGAGAACTATGGGGAAAAACACATACCCCATAGTTCTCCTTTTAATCTTCCATGTTTACAGCAAAAAGTCCTTTTCATTTCAACAGCTCAGCTCTTCCTGCTCCCCTCTCCCTGCAGTGACTTGTGAGCCTTCCGGCCTTCAGATTAACATTTAAACATATCAGGTACACAGGAAGAAGGGAGAGCAGAGTGCTGACACCTGACTTCAGGGGCTTCACTATATCTACTTGCAAATTAAATGATCCAAAATGTCGTCAGCTACAGAGGTCAGTAATGGCTTCTTTTAAAGCTTTTTTACTGTGTGGTAATACTGTGTAAATATTTTCCTGGCCACAGCTTTTACTATACGGCACATTGTGCAACAACATCCAATGCTTTGCACACATAACTAAACAATAAATACAAAATAAATTGTATGACTGGAAATGTTTTTCCTTCTGATTGAAGTCTATGGAAGGAGATTGCACAGCTCTGCGTGATGGTAATGGTATGGTATAGTATAGTATGGTTATGGGTATTCCATTCCTTTGTGTTTTTGCACACTCACTGCGTCATTACATCTAACAGAACTCTGTGGAAATGTTTGTTTCATTGTGGCAAATACATCCAGACACATGCTATGAATGTTGGGATGCATTTGAAAGCTGCATTGTGGGAAATTACATTTACTTGCAGAACTTGCGTACTCCAACATATGTATGTAAACAACAGACAACTCAAAGCAGAAGAGAAACCTGTTTGCTTTACATGATTTACCAAAATGATTACATGCGTGCCTACCAGTCAGCTACCGTATGTATAGATTTACAGATGTCTCCCCAAGAACCTCCAGCAGTACACCATCAGCCCAATCTCTCTGAGTGCGGGCATTTGCTGTTTTTGACGGAAAGCGCAGGTGAGAGTCTGCTCTAGAACTTTAGTGTCTTTACTAGTCCTTGGCCCTTTTAGAATACAGAATGAGAAGTTAAGGAATATGGAGGAGAAGAAGTAGACAGTCACCGCATTGGTAGCATTCTGACCGTACTCTGCAAATCATCTTCTAAACAAAGTTATTGAGGCAACTGGCAGAGACATTCCAACCTGCTCTTTCCCTTTCACATGTTTTGTCTGCTACTGAAGCTTCATTCCTATGATTATGCCCCAGTAGGGGGCAAAATGTGTCAGACGAAGGGGCTTTACCGTCATACACGTGGAGCATGGGCTTGTTGGTTTACTTACTGGCTAATCCTCCTGGCTTGATTGCTCTTCCTTTTGCCTCCCTGTGGTTTGCGTTCACTTCTACCTTTAGCCAGTACATATCATATTTTCTCCTTAGCTCAGCCGTGATATTCTTTTACTTTCTATACGTTTACTATTGCACATTCCTGTGCCTGAAAGTGACTATTGGTTTATTGACCAATTTTGATATTGCTTTGCACTAAGACCCAGGTGCATGTATTCCAGAGGCAGGTTACTGTTTATTGTGACTACAATATTTTGATTTACAAGTGTGTTTGTTTTTAGGTGTATTGATGGGCTGCAGTGTACTGTTTGTATTTTTGAATACACAGGTTTATTTTTTAATTGTATAAATAAACATTTCATTATTGTTGTGCAGCAACTTTTAAAGTAACGCTAAACTCAGGAGTCATACTAACATACCTTACCTATTAACAATGTATCTTATTTGTGTATCATCTCTGAATTGGTGCTAACACTGCCCTTCCTTCTGGAGGGGGGCTACGTTTGTTCCCCATGGTCCCTGTGTGTGTTGTAAAGTAGTCACCGCTCCAAGCTCACTCCTGGGATGGACTACAATCTCAATACAAATTAATAAACTAAACATGAGATTTTAGTCCATCCTGGGAGTGAGCTTGGAGCGGAGACTACCTAACAACACACACAGGGACCATGGGGAAACAGACGTAGCCCCCCTCCAGAAGCAAGGACAGTGTCAGCACCAACTCAAGAGATGATTTAAGAATCTACAGCCGAGTGATACACAAATAAGATACATCAATCTTAATAGGTAAGGTACGTGAATGCATTTTTAAGGTTTATCTCCTGAATTTAGTGTCACTTTATCCGTACAGCGTGCACGCCTGTGCAGAGGGGACCTGCTCCCAAGTGGGACAGGTGCAGTTTGTAAATGCGTGTAACCACCTGTGCATCCCTATGTCAGAACGCAGGTCTCTGCATGTCATTCACTTTGTTTCTCATGTGTCTGTATAAAATTGTTTGCACTCCTTGCTGGCACATCAGAGTGGTGTGATCCCCATATGTAAAAAAGAGATTCCCTGAGACCTGAAATTTATTTCAAGCACTATTTCAGTGGTAAAAGGTTTTGAGAACGGCTGTTATATTTTATAATTGCTGATGAAATGGCTTCACCTACATGCAGTCATTTGTAGAAAGTATTACTGAATGAATACTAGGCAACATTTATATTTCACACAAAGCAGGAAAGAAATTGCGTTATGTTCTTCCCATACAAGCTATTTTACAGACTGCACAGAAAGGCAAGCTTCTATTGTAGAGGGACACTTACTGATACAGTGGAAATACTGAGAACGGTGTAATGGAATATTCTCTTTGAATAATGTTAGTCTCTGGTCTCAGAGCAAAGAGCACCTGAGGCTAACGTGTGTTTCAAGGTGAAATAAGGTCTATCTGTCTGTAGCGCTGCAATGCTTAATTTATGAATGACAACATACTGGTGCAGTTGTGGCCAACTTACCTGTATATGAGGCCTCAAATACTGCTCCTGACATCACCAAGGAGCCACACATTATATGCAGTGTATGTAATGCCACAGCGGACCGTCAGAAACTGCAGACATGCTACAGGAGACAATCAGCGACTATGGACAGGCAACATGAAACAGAGACTGCAGACAAACTACAAGAGAGAGTTAGAAATTATAGGCATGTTATAGGACATGCTCAGAGACTACTGACATGACCTAGACATGGAGTCTGACATGCTACAGGAGGTGGTCAGAGACAGGGGACATGAGACTGCAATACATCACTGAAATCACAGTTCTGGTTCTGGCTGAAGGTACCAAAGGGGCACAGGTTGGGCACAAGGGCTCTAGTGACTCCCATAGCCTGTATACATAGAACTGTATTAACCTCAATGGCAGTTGTGGGACCGTGTCTAGGGAAGCAAGGTAAAGGACCAGAACCAAGCCTCAACAAACTGATATTTTATGTTTCTATCTCCTGGCTACGTCTGGATGTTTTGTAGCTAAATTCAATAATTTTATTATAACGTGAACTGTGTGCAGTGGATGCTGAGAGGAGTCATTAGACTCGCTGCAGAAACCTGAGACCAGACAAATGCTGACAGCATGTTTCCTCCAGCAGCACATTTCTAGGATCAGTTTGCAATCAAACGATATATCTATATGCACACACAATACAAAGGATGATACAAAGGATGTTGTCTTGCATAAATGGGTGTCATCAGTCAGGTGTCCCTACTGCAGTATAATTTCTAAATATAGCTCTGAGTATGTAGGTCTGAGATGTGTTTTCTAATATGTTTGTAGTGATGATGCAGAAGCAGCTGCTGACCTCTTGGAAGCTTTGCCTACATATGAGTTGGTGCTTTATGAATTGCAGTGGCCAGCTCAGTAGCTGTGATAATGTGTAATTGATAGCGGACATCTGTATCACTAAAGATAATGCATTTAATGTGACATGGTGTGTCTAGCATTGCTTACTGTATGTGTGTGCTAATCAGACTGCAGATACTAAACCAGATGCAATTTGAGGCAAGCTCCTTGACACAGATTAAGTAGCCACTGTATACCAGGACCTTTAGGCTATTAGATAATGGTCTGCTTTTGGGGACTTAGACATGTGTGTCAGGTTTTCAGATTAGTGATATGTACAGGTTGAAATGCCCACAGACATTAAAGAGCAACTACAAGCAAAGCATTGTCACTCTGACCTAGTCCCCTCATTATGCTTTAAAGGGAAACTGTCACTTTAGCAATTCAGGAATAAAGACTTGAAAATCCCTTTAGTGGAGAAAATGCTGCCCCAGATTCTCTCTGGTCTTGGCTACTGCAGTGTGAGATCATCTAAGGCACTGCTGTATCAGTCTGCTAGATTCAAGAGATTTGGAGTGAGATCTGGAAATGTCAATACTATTCTGCTCACTGTTCTTGCGGATGAGGAAACTGTACCCAAGGACCTGCAGTGGAAGGATCTCCCTACTTTTGTTTCCATTCTGTGCCTTTGTGCTTCTTCCACATCCCCTGCTTAAATATTACCAAACCAGCCACTAGAACACCAGTCATTGGGTTAGTGAGGGGAAGGGGGTGGGGAGGCTCCAACTTGAGAAAGCCTTGCCTTTTAAAGGGTAAGTTTATTTTCCCAAGTGGATTTGGGAAAATGGAATTACCCCTTCCAATCCAGCCCCCTCTCCCCTCCTCCTGCTATACTGAAATTTTGGTGAACGCTCCTTCCCCTCCGCTGGTATGGGTGTACTATCTGTACCCCTGCACTATGCATTTTGAATTTTACGCGTAATAGGCAGGCACTCATTGGTCAGCACGATCACCTGACCGCGGTGACCAATGAGAAGCGCTTCACATTGGTCAGCTCAGTCAGAAGCATCTGACTGCACTGACCAATAACTGCTTCCATTCGCAAATTCAAGATCCATAGCGCAGGGCTGCGCTACACGGTAGTATGGGGTTATGGATGGTTCACCTGTAACGGCGGAGGGGAAGGAGTGTTCGCTGGAAGTTAAGTATAGTGGGGGGCAGATTGGAGGGGGTAGTTACATTTTCCCAAATTCACTTTGTAAGCATGGTAGCAAGGCAATTCTGGCAATTGGTCCTCTGCCTGTAGTGATTCCAAGGTTGGACCTTCTCATTATAGATGGGATACATTATAGATTTCCAGTACCAGATGGCAGTTCAGTTCCCCCTTCTTAAACAGAGCAGCCGCTGGGATGTGTGTATGTTCTCGGGTTCTTTTCTGTCATCGGTAGTAGAAGATTTGTGTGTCATGAATTATGTGTCTGTGTGCTTTAATAGCAGCTCTGAGGCACAAGATATCAATGTTTCTTGTGATTTCATTGCGGCGTCTAGTGTGATCCATACAATTAGCGATTACACCACCCACACGTTCCTCAGCAGGCTCTGACAGAGTGCGCTTTTCCCTCCACTTACTAAACCTTCACTGCAGCAGATATAAACACAGCAATGTGCAATGTTCTGATGACTTTCCGTGGTGAATTTTCCACTGACACCGCAACCTACTGGACAGAGCCGCAGGGTGCCAGGAAGTAAGCCCATCTGCGTCTAACATGTATTGTATATGCTAAAATGTGCAGAAAATTCTGCATATAACTTGACGTAATTACTGCTTTGCCTATAATGCCAATCTTTATATCCCATTCTGGGTTACAGCCATTGTATTTAAATGGAAATTCATGTCCATTCTCACGGCTGCATTGTCTTTATCATAAAGTCATTGTATCTGCAATGTCACGGAGGAGGTGAATGCTTGTAGGCCTTTCAGGGGGTTCTTGTATTAAAATCACTTGTCGCAAATGTCGCAATTGATTTTCAAGTCTATGCAAATTATCCAGGTGTGTTGTTGACCCCTCCTAGATATTGGGGGACTATATGGTGTCAGGATGTACCTTTCGGTTCTGTGCCTCCCTCCTGACAGTGCACTGGAGATGATTCTTATACAAATACTAACTTTCTGAAAACTGTTATTTAGGTCAGTTAAAGTGCGCCCCCCTCTTGTCAGCATTTGAGTTAAGAGATCGCTTACTAAGCATGGTTATGTGGGAGGGACAGAGGGCTCCCCCTGTTTTCGCCATACCCAAGCAGTCAGGGACGTTAACCGAAACTACAATCTCCTATTTCTTGCAGCCAAGGAAGGCGCCATCTTGGCCTCCATTTGGATTGTAGTTGCCATGGTGCCCACATGTGCTCAGCTACAACGCCACCCATTTGTGTGCTTGGAAGTTTGGTTGAGAGCTGACAGCCCTCACTGATGGCACGCCTTAAAGGTAACTGTTTTGGGAGACATTAAATGGGTGGGTATAGTTCCTCTTTAGCTAGGCAGGACAGTGGCATAGTGGTTAGCACTTCTGCCTTGCAGCACTGGAGTTTGCATCTCCTCCCTGTACTTGCATGAGTTTCCTCCAACACTCCAAAGACATGCTAGAAGGTTAATTGTCTCCTGTCTAAATTGGCCCTCATATGTATGCATGCATGTGAGATTGGGACCTTAGATTTTAACTCCTTAACTGATGTGAATGCATAACTATGTAAAGTGCTGCGTACGTTGTCAGCGCTGTATAAATACCTGTAATAGGTAATAAATAGGTGACCTTTGATGGTACTTGTATTAATGGCTTCTTTCCTTGCTTACAGGTTAAATTAGAATGTATGGATCCATAATACCATATGCCTACATACATCTTTCCTAATTGTATTTCAGGATGGATAGTAAGACATATTTTTGCAGTGCCAGTGTAATCTGCATGGTGTTAATACCCAGTGGCCCTCAAGGGGGCAGCCTTAGGCAGTGTGTAAACCTTGGACCCGTGTCCTCTCGGTGGCTTACCTGTAATAGAGACAGCCTTGTTGTTTTCCCTTGAGTGCATGTTGGTACCTATGCTCCTTCCATGATCTCGCCTGCTCTTCCTCTTGTCGACTCCATTTTCTGTAGTCCTTTTTCTTTAACTGATAATTGTATTTTGGCTCTGCGGGTCTGTGTACACTAACAATACAAGGTGCTGTGAGATGCAGGATCTGGCTGTGTGAACAAGAGGTGTCCCCTGAGATATCCGGAAATGTTTGTGGCTAAACTGTCTGTGTGCTGTCAAGAAACAGCTTCATTTCCCATTTGATTTAAAGAACTACATTGCTACGCCCCATTATCTGAACTGACCACATAACATAGGGCACATTTCAGTGATTTTATTTTCTTTGTGAGGAATTGTAAATCAATATAATTTTTTTCTGTTCAAAGATCAATTACGCCGAGAATATTGGGATAAAGAAGTCCTCTATTGCTATGATCTGTGTGTGCAATTTATTAGGCCCAGCCTGTGACACATCGTTCACACTGAGGCTGCTTGATTGTGTTGTGAGGAAGTGTCGCTTATCAGTCACACAGAGCCAAATAGCTGCAGAGTAGGAGTGCGATCCGTCACTAGATGATTGCTAAATGCCCACAATGATTCTGAGAACGGTGGCATGAGGGGGCCGTGTGTGTCCACATGCATGTCCTGTGTACATTCATTATGAGTCAGCACATGCAGACACTGACAGTTATGACAGGCTATACTGAATGTGTCTCATGGCTTCTTCCTACAACTGGCTGAGCGATATTAAGCAGGAATAACACAGCCCAAGTTGCTCATACTATAAACCGGTTATATGCAACCAGTAGAACAGACTTTTCAGAATGCCGTGTCAGAAACCTGCCTCAGAGTATACTGCTTATGGCTGGAAAGCAAGATGGGACTTGTAGTTCAGCTGTAGCTAACCTACTTCTGGTTTCCATCAATGGCTGTAAGCTTTAGCAGCACATCACCCACAAAAAAAATTGTTACTAATTTATATCAAATTTCCAGCAAGTGTCCCAGTTTAAACATCTGTCCCTGGAAGTGTCCCTCGTTATTTAGAGTTATAACTCTCTCCATTTTGCATTAGGAATTTTTATTGGTGTTCAAATTTAACCTTCAAAATTTCATCAACACACCTCCCAACTTTGAGATGAGAAAGGAGGACCCCTTCCAGCACAGTGTAGTCAGGCAATGGACACACCCTCTGCCACACCCCTGTCACGCCCCCAGTTATGTGGACCTATTAAGAATGTATATGCCAAAAATGATTGGTAAAACCCAGAACTGTTTTCCACCATTACTTTTTCTTTATACTTAATAGGTTTTAATGAAGAGTGACACTTTTTTGGTGGTTCAATAGAACATTTTCACAGATATCTTTGTACCAAAAAGGAGGAAAGAGGGATTTCTGTACCAGTCCCTCCAAATAAACAGCAGTTGGGAGGTATATGCGCCAATATTCTAATTCAATGATTGCATAAATATTATATACCGTATGTAAGACGTGCATGACTCATTGTAGAGTATACATAGATACAAGGGCTTTAAAGCATGAACACATTCCATCAATGATCACATATACATTTGTAGATTAGCAAACAATCCGCCTGCATTGCAAACACTCAGCTTCCATTGCAGACACTTGACCTCCATTGCAAACACTCAGCTTCCATTGCAGACACTTGACCTCCATTGCAAACACTCAGCTTCCATTGCAGACACTCAGTCTCTGTAAATAGCAACTCTAGAAATATAGAGCATTGTTGTGTTGTTTTTGGGAGTCAGACCTGAGACTGAGAGATATAAATGGTGGAGCAGAACCTTTGTGTAGCACTATAAAGCAGAAAGCAGCCCCTGTATATTTAATGAACAAAAGCCTGCCCCATGTACATATATAATTACAGGCAGCACAAGATAACAAGGGTTTTAATTGTTGAAGGTAAAATGTTTGTTAGTTTAACTTTTCTAAGCGATTTTGTGTTGCTGAACAAATCTTTTTTTAAAAGGCCGTGCAAAAGAGTATTAATACCAACCTGCCTGTGTCTTGGATCTTTGCTCTCTTGCACAACTACCGCCTGTAGCAGAAGCCTTATAATCTGACACTTCTGGGTGTGTTGGGACGCCTGCGTCTATCGCTGCATGTGTTCCAGGGACGCAGTAGAGCCATAGTGGCCAGAAGTGGGAACCATACCAAACTGCGGGGTGATGCAGGCATCAGATAAGTTTAAGATGAGCATAAAGATCAGAGGCACAGGCGGCAGGTAGGCAAGTATTAAAAATATTCCTATACAGGGATCTTTTTTTTCTTCAATCTTTGTTATATTAGACGAGTCCCATTAAAGTTCTCACATTTATAAACTGATGTTTTGTGTTTTTTTACATTTACATACAGGGTGCATTCATGATACAGAGTTTGGAAAGCATGCTGAATCACTAATGAAGGGCAGGGGAATTACAGTGTGCATCTAGAAGCATTCTAATCTTTGGTCTGGGAAACCTGAGACTGATCTAAATTAAATTTAGTCTTCCCTAAACAACTTTCAAAATTTGAAAGTGTATTTAAACCCCATTCAGTTTTCCAGTATCTTTAACATCATTGTAAACAGTTTTCTTAATCAAATCATTTTTGTGACAATGTTGCAAAGTTTCTCACCTGTAGCTCCAGCCGAAAACCATACCTCCTGTTGCATGTTGACAACACTAAGGCTGGGTTCACACCTGGGCGTACAGAATATGCGCGTTTGCCGCGCGTTTTTACAGCGATTTGCGGTAAAAAAAACGTGCAACAAACATGCGTTTCCGAGGGCTACCTGGCTTTATCCCAATGGATACGCGCGGCAAATACGCCCCAAAGAAGCTCCTGTACTACATTGGGGCGTAGGGCGTTTTGCAGCGCGTTCCTACGTGCTGTAAAACGCCCAGGTGGGAACCATGCCCATAGGCAATCGTATTTACATGTTGAGCGATTTACAGCGCGTAGGAACGCGCTGTAAAACGCCCAGGTGGGAACCAGGCCTAAGCCGATGATGCGCTTTTAGTATCAGTGCTGTCAGCCTGCTGTTCAAGCTCCTACAGTTGGCCATTGGGTCTCCTGAAGACTTGATAGGCAGTCCAAAGGCCAGCTAAGTAGCTTGCATGGCAGGGTGACTTCTAATTGAGAGGCAGTAACTTAAGCTGGCCGACTCACAAGAAATTGACTGAAATTTTAGAAGTAGGTAGCCTTATTGACCTAATTGTTTTATGTTCAAGGAGCCAGATCAGGATTAAGGCCAAAGACTATCAGCCGAACAGTCACTGCTTGGGAATTCTGACTGTCACTGTCAGAATTCCTGTTCGGCTGATGTATATAATAATATAAAAATACATTAGCCTGGCAGGGGAGATGTGTCCATCCATGTTGTTTAGTGTGGATGAAGGGATCTGTTGGTTTTCGTTTCCTCAGTTCACAGGCTGAACAAAATAAATCTACCAGTGTATGGCCATGTTTATCGTTGTCAGCCTGCAAAAGGAAGTGCTGTTATCAGCAGATTCTTCCACCAGATTCCTTCTGAAAATACAAAATTGAATCACAGATCTGGAACTTTGCATCAAAAAGCTGTAGACAGGGAAGCATAATGCCAAAGGAATTGATAAATAGATGTGAGATTTACATTTGCTTTAATATGTTGGCAGTTATTAACTAGGGAAGACTGATAACTGATTGCTAAGTTGATTTGGATCAATATCCGTTTCACAGACCAAAGACGGAGTTATGATTATAATGCTTGTATATGCACCCTGTAATTTCCCAGTCCTGTCAATAGTGGAAGATGTTGTCACTTTAATAGACCATGAATACAGTTTGTTCTTCTGTATAATATGCTACAGATCAGTAAGCACTGAGATCCTGCCAGATGCTCGGAATGCTCCATCCAGCTTGCTTGTAATACTTGAATTAATCACACTGCTTTGCCTATACGTGTGTAACAGAGTGGAAGTCTGTTCAATGAATGTCTATTGATTGTTTGTTTCTAATTCACCAGGCTCTTTCTGTGTCCTCCTGATCTCATGGACATCCCCTTTGACCTGTGACTCAGAGACTTTACTGTATGTGATCAGAGTAACCCACGCCTTGTGGGATCCTCAGAGAGCGTAGTGCGCAATACACAGTCAGATTTTGCTTGATTATTACAGTTAGCGCAGCGCCTGTGACTGATTCTTTGCACACCACATCCCACAATGAGCCTTGTGATTCCGCTGTACCACGTTCTTTGTTTCCCAGCTTTTTCTTTTGTCCTTATTTGAGGGTTTCTAGCCGCTGCCGTGAGTCAGAGGTGACATTTAAGGAGAATAGATGATACAACACAGCACTTTCTGTGTGTGCAAAGTATACCTATGAGCAGAAATAATTTTCCCTTCAACAAAAAGACAATCAGTCCATTTTCCTTTGTGCAGCCCTCTGTACACTGCAGAATGTGTCACGTTCATTTTATTTTTGAAAGATGTTCTGTGTGAGTGTGACTTGTCTAGCCTGGTTCATGCCTCCCCTATAGTCCTAAATCAGGTTGGGCAGTCCTGACACGAAAAGAGGCGGTTAAGGGTGTAAATAAAAGGGAAACTAAAATGGTTTGGGGTCAAATTTATTTTAGATTTAAAAAAAAAAAGTTTTTAAGGTTGCATTATAGTGCTGGCAAAAAGAGAGAACTTTCAGTCCCCGGGAGCTTTTTGTCATAAAGTACAAGTATGCACAGCACATTATGACAGACTTCCAAGCCGACCCCATCCAGCATTGCAATTTCCACGCTCTTCCATCTTCAGCTGGTATTTTTATGGGCAATCAATGGCCAGGCCCTGGATGATAAAATTCCTAAACGGGGATGTACTATATTCACCTCTCCTCCAGCGATGCAACATCTGTGACATCGCTTGCTGGCCGCTGACATCAATCCTGCTCATGCACAGGAGATTATTCATCATGGGAGATACAGAAATTGTACACGGAGTTGTGTGTGCAAGAAAAGAAGCCTGCCTATTTGAGGGCCCAGTCACACCATCAAGAGTGCGTACGGCCTCTGGAACGCAACCCAGCCATCTCACTTTGTTTTGGGGCGGGAGGGGGCTTGGTGGTGCATTGAACTCTATGGGAAGGCGCAGAGCGATCGCCGGCACCCCAACGCATGGCACATTGCAATCTGCAAAAAATAGTGCATGGAGCCAAACGCACTGGAAACGCACTCTTAAAGGGTGTGACAGGGCCCTTAGAAATGAGAATTGTGGTAGCAAGGTCCACTTTAAAAGAAGTGTAGCAATGCCTTATGACAGTTTTTTTTTTTTTTTACTGTATGTATGAAGTCTTCCTTTTACACATAAACATTTCATACATGACAAAGCATTCCCAGAGCACTGTGGGTTAGTGACAGCATAGCTGTAATCATCTCTTTTCAGACAGGCTGGGTCCCCAACCTCCAACTGAACTGTCTGATAAGGGATGTATCAGTCCTGTGTGTGCATTTCACCTTGAGATAATGGTCTCTAAACTGAGGTGTGAATGGAATCATGTGAAAAGGAGGTCAAAGTTCCACCTGTTGACAATTAGAATACAAAATGTTATGTGTAGTATTTCAATTTTACATGCAAAAAAAACTTTTTTTGTTAGTCCTAATCATAAATATATATTCCCTTTTGATGGGAACTTGTCAGGACTGGTAAGCTGCAATATATTACATTTTTGTTCTTGGGTTTAGATTCACTTTAACTGCTTGTTAACCTCTTTAGAAGGCATATAAGTGGTTAAATCTCTCAGTAGCACAGATATGTCATTGGCCGTGTAGCCCTAGGTGAAACAGTGGTTGTGTTTCCTGTGTGTTTTACTGGCAGCATAGCATGTTCCCTGACAGCAAATGTGCACCACAGCAAAGTTGGGTTAGCTCCTTACCCCGTCCCTCCCTCTCCTAGTCTGACCATTGCTCTGCACTGGTTTACAGGAGGCCGATATCAACGCAATATCAGGTGCTTGCAAAATAAATAGTTTTTTTAGCAAATATATAATTGCATTAAAGGAGAACTCCAGGATTTGTTTCCATTAACCCTTGCAGTGTGGCTACCCCTGCACTGCATGGGTTAAGTGCTTATTTTGGTCTAGGTGCTCTAATAACAAAGATGCACTCACCCGAAGCTCCGAGCCAGCCAGCTGTCACAACACTCCCTCCAGCCTGTCCCCCTCCTCCCTGCAGCATTGTAATCTTCCTCAGCGCCCTGCAGGGGTAGCCTTACTAAAAGAGTTAATACAAAACTTTCCTGGAGTTATTTAAAGGAGAAATGTGTAGAGAGCAAAATACTCATCCTGCGGCTTAGAGCCGCAGTGGTACACTGCAGCTGTTGCACGCCGGCTCTAAGACCTAGAGCCAAGCGATCATGTGACTCTCAGTCTATTTCATTCAGTGCTACTGTGAAGCTGATCTGTTAGGTTGCCACAGAAAAAGTAAAAATCTCTCCATTTGTTAGATATTTTTTACATCTTTTTTTTTTTCATCTTTTGCACAGATTGGATATAATGGAGCCCCCAGACGTTCCGCGGAGATGGAGGAAATATTCATCGGGAAATAGGTGTTGTATTTATTAGAATGTAAATAATGTTTCGCTGACTAATCTTCTTAAATTGCTTTGCTTTAAAAGGGATGTGACCAAACCATGTAGTATGGTATAAAATGTAATGCATGGATTGGCTTGTTGTCATTTCTGTTCCTTACCCCACTCTGGCCCATGGACATGAGATGAGGGATGCCCAATCCAGCTGTTTTTGGCGATAGCCCTGTATGCATACCCGGTTCACATTAGGCAGAGGTTATACAGAATGAAAAGATGCTAGTTTCAGTTTTCAGTTTAGAATAAAATTAAAATGATGGACCTAAGATTTTGTTTTCTGTCCGTGCCATCTGTTGGGATTTTTTGCCTTGTAATAGGTATTTAAAGTAGTAATAAGCGTTCAAACCTTTTTTTTTTTTATAATTAATCCAAATCAAACCAATATACATCGCCCAGCAAAGCATTGCTTTACATTTTTGTCCAAATACCTACAATCATCATTTTTCTGAACAGCTGCTTCCAAGTCTCTAAGCTCAGCTTCCCAAAACTTCCTGTCCAGTAGACGATCACAAAGGACAGAGCAGACTCCAGTAACTGTTCATCTACTAACTTTCAGAAGGGAGGAAAGGGGGGTGAGGGGTGAAGCTTGGTTTGCTCTGTCTGTGTGTTGGAGGAGTCAAATAGAGAGTCCCACCGCACTCCTGACCGAGAAGTCCCATATAATGTGCTGAAGTGGCCGTGGATGACGCCGCCAAATACTTGCAAAAGAGAAAAAATGGTCACCAGCACGCCAAGTTTTCTTCAAAACAAAATCCTTTTATTCATTCTTGCAGGTCATATCGCCATGCGTGGCAACGTTTCAGAACCTGCCCGGTCCCTTCATCAGGCAAATAAATGTGATCACATCAATAAAAACTTGAGGGGGGTCGAAGCTTTCTGTACTGTATCCAAAACTCCTTTACATACACATTCAGAAGTAATTGAGTGTGTTTGCAGGAAATGCTGAGAACATTATAGCTTTTGTGTCACTTTGGATGCATGTGAAAGATTAGAGTCCTTTTTTTAAAATAGTTTAATCCTTCCTGGTGAACGGTATAAGTGGATTGAAATCCACCCGAAATCTGACTCCGTCCTGGCACAGACAATGTGAAGTGGTATAAGGCCATGTTCCTTGATGGTGCTTACATAGCTCACTGGTATTAACGGACAGTTCAGTTTTGGCAGCCTGTGTTCAATTCTTCCTCCAGAATAAAGTGGGAACATTTCTGCGAGGGGAAGAAGTACTTGCACTATGTTTTTATACCTGTTGTTGTTTTGTTGGTAAATATTCAACATGCCCAGCATAGGAGAAGGCTTTGATGCTTGTCTCCCTCTCCTGTTGCCTTCTGGGGCATACTCAAGAAAAATTACTGGGAATTCCCTCATATGAATGGAAAATCTGTGCTTATGAACATTGTATTGCTTGTGTAATATTACGGGTATCGTAAATCTCACTGAGTTCCACTGTCCCTTAACTTAACTATGAGAGCAGCAGGACAAATGCTTTATGAGCTTTATAGTTATACGTTTCCTGCTGTTTCATCCACTGTTGTATTAGTATGGGATTCTACTGGCGGGGGTAAATGCACCAATCTTTAGTTGTAGCATTGTGTTTGAGGGGGCATAGTGTTATGATGGGTCATTTGTTACATATATACTTTATTATTGTAATCATGTTGATCAAACTGATTGCATAACACTTCTAAAAAAAAGAGCATTTGCAATTATAAAGTAGCCAATTGTATGTATTACATTACTGGACCTTTCATAATTGTAACTCCAGGTTAACATTTTCCAAACTACTGATGTGTAAAGAAGACTTTCCGGAACACTTTCACTGCCATGTATGTTACTTTAAAGTGGACCTGGAATCAGTAGTAAAGAAAGTAAAGTAAAAGTAAAGTCCTGTCTTTAAGAGAAATCTTAGTTTTGCTTTAGCAGTCCCCTGAAAAACTTTCCTTACATTTTGAACTCCTCCTGGAAAATAGAAGTGCACTTCACGTGCCTGGAGACTTGCTGGATAAGTGTTTGTACCTGAGGATTTGCAGTGCAAGGATCTCTCTGCTTTTATTAATGAATGTGCCCGTATAATAAGAGCGATGTCTTTTGTTGCAACACTTGTGACTAAGGTACCAGAGTGTTTGTAGTTTGGTGTGGACATTGGTTGTTTATTTCACAGATGAAAAGATTATACAAATACTGTGTACAGGAAAGAATGAACATTTACTAGTGTACTTTCTACTGATCAAGTATAAATGTTTACTTTTATTTTCTGCAGGAAGTAATAACGCACAATGAAAGCTCGATGTTCTAGACAAAATATATCCTGCTCTAGTCCCTGAACTTATAGGAAGTGGCTTCAGAGTCCTTTCCGGGGCTCTAATATATTTTGGTTGGGTACCTGCATAGAGATCAGTACCCTGTCTGCTCTACCTGGTGCCCCAAATTGGTTGGCTACCTACAGAGCGCTCGGTACCCTGTCTGCTCTACCTGGTGCCCCAAATTGGTGGGGGACCTGCAGAGAGCCCTATAACCTGTCGGCTCTACCCGATGCCCTTGCTTATTTGGGTAAATAACTTCCTGTGCTTCCCCTCTCCGTAATGGCTGTCACCCTGTATGTGTCATTCCAGCTCTGATCTGTTCTCCTATTTCTTTGTGAATCACTTCTGCATCAATGTTTTATATCCGCACGTCGCGTGAGCCGGATGTACCCATCATAAGCCCATTCATATACAGTAGAAGCTCTGAATTAAGGAACCTGTGACTGGAATATATTCGTGTCACCGTGCTGATATCCCCTTTGCTTGGTGTATTCTTTACAGAGGATAACAGTAGCTGAGATTTAACCATTAGCCTTCCATCGAGTGAAAGTTGTTCAGCAGCACATTCGACAATGCAGTAATGTTTACTTCATTACAGAGAAATCATCATTGCATCAAGGTTACATTTTCTTATTGGATTTCATCTAACAGGTTAGGAAGTTGCTGTTCACACAACAAAACAATATTGTATGTGATATTGTGAAGACTGTAATCACTTGCCATGAAACATACTGAGCGTCTGGTAAAGCTTCGTATAGAAGGTGCTATTCTGCAGAGATCCGTTGCCTCGTTCTCTCCCCATCGGCTGCTGAACACGCAGTACTGAAGCCTGTGATTGCTCGGTCCAGGGATGTGCATTGGCTCTCCTCTCTGCGGCACAAAGACTTGTTTGCAGCATCTGTTTTGCTTGTACCGAGCACCCATGATCCTGAGTAGGTCGTCTCTGGGCATTTATTGATTTCAGCGCGTTCTCTAGGCCAAAGGCACGTCTGCATTCTCAGTGCTGGGGACATAGAGTGTACAATGATGAATGTAGCTGGATGAAGTCACTGCGAGCATCCAATCGCTGTGCAGCTTTCAGCAAGGTTCAGCAGCTTCTGCAGATGAACTGAGCATCCCACACTGTCAGAATGGGAACAAATCCCCAGCTCCCTGACAGAATCTAGTAATAAGTTCCTGTGTTTTGGAGTGAGGCTTAAGGTGAGTGTGCTGAATGGAATTTGCATTTTCAGATTCAGTTTTCTGCTTCTAAATGCATATTTGACTTCCCCCATCTTGTTCTCCCTGCATCGTCCTGTCCCACAGAGCAGCCTTTCTCATCCCTGTGACCTCTGCACCAAAAATCTCTGACCAACACCCAATGTTCCTGAGTGCATAGTACTACCTCCTCTTGTACCCAGCTCCTGCCTTACACCACTCCCACTGCACAGCCATCCCAGCACTAAACCGACGGATTCCAGGTCATCCCAAGTGTATCAAACTCCTGTATCCT
>NW_017306753.1:837881-862795 GCF_000935625.1 Nanorana parkeri | reverse complement strand
CCCCCCCCCCCCCCCCATAATGTATTGCTCAGCATCAGCCTCTGTTCTGCATCCATCAATTGATCACTAATTAATATATCACAGCTTCTTCTACCAGGGCCTGACTGAACTGGCCTGATTCCATGCTGACTGACCATTCTAGCATATCAACTTCTAATCCATTTGTCTGTGTCCTATTTCCTGCACCAACAGCTTGGGTCTCTGCCTACCTTCCCATAAATGTCTTATTTGTACACGAGTAGAGCAAAGTCTCAGGTTGTTCCAGTTAGCTGTACTGAATCATCAGGAGACTGGGGAGCAGTTTATTACATTAGTGTAAGTTCTGCCAAGTTCTTTTTTTTTTTTAGATTTAAATAGAATGGGCAAGGATAAGAACCCTTGTCTTTACAACTATCAATCACTTATTGTCATGAGACCAAGGTTTAACCAGACAGGAAGTGAAAGTCTGCACCTGGGACACAGACAGCTCAGAGGGGTCCAGCTTTCCCCTACTATACACAACCCCTCCAAAAGAAAATTATATATATTACTGTTGCTGTTGAAGAATTTTCCTTACTCCTGTCTGGTAAAACCGTTGTATTGGGACAGTAAGTGAGTGGTATGTCTCTAATGGAGACCCAGCCAGCAGTAAAAACTTGACAGAGTTTCTAATCCTTCCCCCTTCTGACTAAAATGTACACTTAAAAGTTCCCATAGACACACTGACCTGACCTGGAGGGCGATGTTTTTGGAGCAGTCCTTGTCAGTCGTTTATGAATGGAGAAGAAAATGCTCGTAAAGGTTAGAAAATTTCATCTGGTGGCTTTTGCTACCCCCATGACAAGCTGTGCCGGGACTGTCCACTCCCTGCAGACCAGCACTTCCCCTCCACGCTCCTTGCCTGACAGGAACACCTCTATGACCAGAAAGTTTTTAAGGTGACATTAATTTCAAATCCCCCCCCCCCAATGTTAGTGTAAGGACTTACCTTAAATGATGCCTCTTAATCCGATCATCTTCTTTAGTGTAGTGGGGCTATCCCCGTACAGCAAGGATTCACTGCTTGTTTGTGTCTAGGTGCTAACAAAAAAGTTATACTAGCCCGATCATTCAAGCCAGCTTGTTCTTGGACCCTAGAGTCTCTCTCCCCCTCCTGTAGTGGTCAAAGAATCCTTGTGTCACCACATTCTATACAAGTGTATAGACGTGAGGACGATGAGGAACATTTCATCTGTGCGAGGAGAGGAGACATGTTTCAGTGGCTGGAGAAGCAGGAAGTCGGCTCTGCATTTCGGGTGAGTATAACTTTTTTTTAAGCACCTAGTCAAAAACAGGGATAACCCCACTGCAAGGGTTAATAACATTTATCCTTGGAGTTCTTCGTTAACACTTCAGGGAGTTCTCCCCGGAGATCTTCTTCTTTAAATGTCAAAAACACAGATTGAGAGTGCAGCGCTGGAACAGAAGGCAGGTAGGGGAGACAAGCCGTGAACTCCTACAATGGCTTTTCTCTTGCTGAGTACTGTGGGTGTGATATTGTTAGAGACTGACAGGTTTTCTTTAAAAAAAAAAAAAAAAGAATCAAAACCATTTTCCCCCCCCCCCCATTAGCTTTCAAGAACCACTAATGCTAATTTCATATAGACAGTTGAGGTAACTGTGCCATCTAAGGATTGCTCAGATTATTTCATGGCTATACTAGGATGCTCAGAGTTAAAACCAGAATTTAAATCACCTTCAGAACTCTTCTAATGTATTTCTCGATCAGCATATCAAGTTTCTCTTCCTATACTGATCAATGTGCTGCTGTGGATTCCACCCCTCCCATGTTTCCAAGGACAGCAAGATGTCCTCTGACTGTGATCATAGGGTTCTCCTACATCCCAGACCATAACATGATACATAAATATTGATGTCTGATTAACACCGGATGGTCTCACCAGTAAAGCCTTGTATGGGAGTCATTGATTTGGTGGTAAGAGCACATACAGCTTTTATTTAAAGTGCCAAGGTTAGATTCTATGGCTTATGGAGAGGCAGTGGGTGGAAAACTAAATTGATTACAATGAGAAAGAGATCCAGGTAAATTGTGGAGGTTTGTGGCAGTCTAAAAAGTGGGAACACATTCTTATTTATCTATTTTTGCTGTATTTTTTTTTCTATACACTTTCAGGACACAAGTGTAGGGTTTTCGTGTGTTCATGTATACAGGCAGTCTCCGAGTTACAAACATCCGACTTACAAATGGAGGCTATTACTGTACAGCAGGGGTAGTTGTAATGCTACCGCGCTCCTTTTTTTGACGAGAAGTGTCCGCCTTTTTGGGTCTGGTTTGTAGTACTGCACGCACATTACAGGAAGTTGGGTCTTGTTAGATGTGGAGACAAGGGGTGCCCGCCTCTTCTTCCGGGTCACTGTGAAGTTTTTACTGCTGTCTGTATCCTCATTAGAAAGATTTAATCTCACTTCCTGTCCTTGAGACAACAGGAAGCGAGAGGAAATCTACCCCTAGGAAGGGAAATTCACTCCTGCAAGAGCTATCACCAATCCTTGTTTCCACGACAGCTCAACATTTTCAAAATCCAATTGTCACAGGGACAGAAAGTGAGGTGAAATCTCCTGAACAGGGGCACACACAGCAAACAGACTTTTACAGGAGGTTAACCCTTCCCTATGCTATCCAAAACTAAAACAAACATTTTTGGCTGGCGTTACACTTTAAAAAATGTACATGTTCCAACTTGCATACAAATTCAACTTAAGAACAAACCTACAGTCCCTATCTTGTTTGTAACCCTGGGACTGCCTGCATATGCTATGGGAGTCTACCCTTGCTTTTTAGGGCGACCATCAAACATGCAAGTAGTGCATCTCAACCCCAATCAAAAGGAACTTAATTAGAAATAGTAATATGTTAGTCACATATAGAGGAAATTAATAGGATCAAGAGACCATTTAACGTCTAGGCCAACAATGTTTTAGAGAAAGTCTGATGAGACGGTTTTCAAGACTTTGTCTGATTTTGTTCTAGGACAAGCTGGTGCCAGAAGCTGTCTGCTTACTCTTCACCCTTCTCCAATGGTATTAACGAATATATTCAGGCTTCCCAAGTGTGCATGTTTGTGCCCAGATCTCTGGCCATAGATGTTTCCAGGCAGGTGGATCATACTTACCTGTCCTGACAGTCTCCCAAGGTCTTCACCCAATTTGTAGTTGAAATGCCCTGAAAAGATTTAACAGGGTGATTTACACAAAGGGTGAAGTGTTTGGAGAAGTGAACAATCTAGGACAACATAGCTCAGGGATGTCCAAACTGCGGCCCTCCAGCTGTGGTGGAACTACGAATCCCATGAGGCTTTGCAAGATTCTCATAGCCACAGACATGACTCCCGGAGAGAGATGCTTCATGGGCTTTGTAGTTTCACCACAGCTGGAGGGCCGGAGTTTGGACATCCCTGACAAAGCTGAACTGGAAAGTGATCTAAATTGGAGACATTTTCCAAATCCGCCACTTTTGTCCTAGATTGTTCACTTTTCCCGCCTTCTCCAAACTCTTCTCCCTTTTGTGAATAACCCCGGTAATGATTTTTTCCTGTGCCATGCACCCTATCCAATCAAACTCAGCCTGGTAATCCATTTACAGCAGAACACCAACTTTCTAACATATTTTATGCTATGAAACAGGGCGGTAAAATAATCAGGTTTGTAAACATCATTAATTACCCATCATCATCTGTGTTTCCTGAAGAAACTTTGGAAGTATTCTGTATGCCCATTTAAAATGTTCAAATCGTGCACATTGCCAGGGAAGACTGTCTATACAACTGGCAACCAGTATAATTGTCTTGAGGAATTGCTCATGGATACAGAATTCTGTGCGTCTACAACTCCTCATAACCGCACAGGACTGGAAATATATAATATTCACAAAGCTGATTATTTTCCTCCCGTTCTTACTGTGTGAAATATGCAAGTAAGGTGTAAGCACCACTCCCCTGTTTCCCCTCACCACTTAGATAAGTGCCTTACCATGCTGCTAAGCACAGTGGTAGCAGGTGGCATGCCCCTATAGATGTGTCACCCAGGTTCGGAACATAACTTGCTCACCTGATACACCTCTCTCTCTCAAATGGTTGTTTACTGATAGGCCGAGTGCACGGCATGGAGGCGACTGATGTGGTTACAGCAAAGGTAGGATGGAAATGCTGCTCAGCTCCCTGTGCGTAAGTGACTTCTTTCTAAGAATGAATCCATGTGTCTGACTGCCAGGCAGGGAACTGAGAGGATTGCAGCCCTTCACATTTGCCTGTCTGCCCCATAGAATCTCCACTGCCATCTCCTGCACTGTATGCTTGTCTGCTTCTGGGGTAGCCCTGCATGAATGACTAAACTCTGGAGCATATGCTCACAAACCTGTATGGTAGTATGTGTTTTGGTCACAAAACTTCAATACCTTTAGTGGGGTTGAGGACATTTTAGGAACCTGTGTCCTGAAGGGTGCCAAGTCAATGGTCCATCGGGCTTCGGAACCTCTAAATAATAGACCCCTTGCCATTGTGTTTTGCTAAGCTGAGCGTTCATCTTTTCTTTGTAAAAGATGAACAGTATGCAAACAAGATTTCTATTTTGCCTATAGTGACCAGCTTCCAAATGTAATTTCTGCAGGGCAAAGCTGCAAATGAATCAAGTACAGTACTGGGGTTCAAATGGGCAAAAAGACATTTTCTTAATAGCAACTAATTGATGCTTAAGCTTCACAAACGTTGTTATTTCTATTTTAATAATATTTGTGCCAACTCCTAATTTACCTTCATAAGCAGTAAAATACTCTTAACGGTTAGCCCCAAGTTACAAAACAAAGGCCTTCCATATTTGTTTAGACAAAACAACCAACTATGGTGACATAGGATTTGTCAAGAAACATTTACATAAACAACTTAACAAACCAATAATATTCCTGGAGCCCCGATACAAGGTGGTTTCATTGCCGTTAGCATTTACTGTGGGTAGTAGTTATATACATATAGGTTATATTTATACAACAGGGACCACTAACTATAAATCCATTCGTAATAGGGACTTATCTGCATTTAGTCATCCGAATGTCCGAATTTCGATTCGGAACGAAACGAATCGCACATGTCTAGTGAATATATCTACTCTTACTTGCCAAAGTTGCCTAGGTATTCAATTATGATGTAGAAAGTCATTACTGAATTTTGATGCATGCAAAACAATGAATTCATGGGTAAAGGTGGCCATACACTCTACAACCATCGCAAGACCTTCGTACGATTCCCGGCTGGTTTTCGAACATGCTGGTTCGACGGAAGACGTGCGACCGTACAGTAGAAACGGTCGCACGTCTCCGTTCACACTGCTCGATTCTCGTACGATCGCGGGATTTCCCGCGATTCTCGTACGAGAATCGAGCAGCGTATGGGCACCTTCCGACTGATGTATACAAATCTTTGTAACCGCTGTTTGTGTTCCCTGTTCCTTTGTTTTCTAATTACTTTCCGGCAATCCAGTTCAGACAGTCTGTTTAGTAAGACTCATTCTTGAAAATCAGGAGATCTGATATTGTCATGTGACAGCAGCGCTATTATATAGTAACATTTATAGATGTTCTGTATGCTGCAAAGCTTGTATTTCTTTATCTTCTATTGAGTGACACAGCAATTCAAGAATTCTATTAGAGTTGGGATTATACTGCCACCTACAGGAGGATGAGACACTGGCAAACAAAAAGTTGAAAGCCAGCCTTTGTATAACCCCTCCTTTGCCCAGCATGCTTCAGTCTTTTACATGAGCCCTAGAACAGGGATGTCCAAACTGCAGCCCTCCAGCTGTGGTGGAACTACGAATCCCATGAGGCTTTGCAAGATTCTCACAGCCACAGACATGACTCCCGGAGAGAGATGCATCATGGGATTTGTAGTTTCACCACAGCTGGAGGGCCGGAGTTTGGACATCCCTGCCCTAGAAGGTTGGACTCCAGACCTGTGTGTACTCTGTTAGCTGAAGAACACTTTGGGCCTCTGGTGTGACCCAGTCTCTGATGACTCGTGTAGTATGTAAGGCCAGTTGGTTGGGCTGAAACTTTGAGAGCTACTCACAGTTTAGCTGCTGTGTACTCCTCCTATGCTGTTTAACAGAAAGTATCCATCGTTGAATGGCCCTGTATGCCCCTGGATGGGGCAGCAAGTGGATCAAGCTCAGATTTAGCTACAAGTACCCCCTGTAGAGGATAATATATCCTGTGGGACCTGACCACCAGGACCTGGGAGTTTAATCTTCAGCTGATCTGCAGCCTCTTCAGAAAATTATTTCAATTTCATCCTTCTTCCCAATCTTGTTCCCAACAAGTAGAGCGCTCTTAGTATGCAGTCTAGGAAATCTTCCTCAACCCCCCTTATCCCTTTCTTCAGAGCAGGATAAGGCAGGGGTTTGGGCAAGTTGGCAGAACTAGTTAGGCAAGTGTACAGCATTCTTTTTCTGTCCTTGGGTACACTCTAGATGTCGGATAAAATAATCTGTTTATCCTTCAGGTAGGATGTGTTATGCACTATTAGTTATGAGGTATCCTCGGCCCTGACTAATTGCTTTAAGACTGATTCCCCTGTGGTTCCTCCAAGTTTGGGAAGAAGTTTTTTTTCTGCCCTTTGGCATGGTATGTCGTGAGGACTCTCACAACTGTACTATCTACAGGGTGGGTCACGGAAAAGTAGCCCACCTCCGGCGATCGTATGACGAGATGAACGAGCAAGTGGATTGTTTTTATTCACTTACCCACAAGTTACAACAGATGCCGACAGTTCACGTCTATGCACCTTTGGGCACGTCGGAGCATGTTGGCTGATACTACTTGCAGCTCTTCAACAGTGATGCTGCGGATAGTGTTTGTGATGTTTTCCTTGAGTTCATCCAGGGTATGTGGGTTGTTGTCATACACTTCCTGCTTTAAATTTCCCCACAGATAAAAATTGCATGTGGACAAGTCCGGGGAACGTGGTGGCCATAACCCCTTGCTCAGAGTTCGCTCCTCCATAAACAGTTCATGAACCCGTGCCAGTTAGTCGCGTGAGGTATGGCATGTCGCCCCATCTTGTTGAAAAAAGCAGTACATTTTTTCTTCTGGTGTTAGTTGGTCGTAAAATTGTTCAAAGATGTCCAGGTAAACCGCGATATTCACAGTTGATTCGAAAAAAATTGGGTCCATTATCCACGTCCCTGACACCGCGCACCAAACGCCAATTTTCTGGTTGTGAAGTGGTGTTTCGTGAGTCAAGTTGGGATTTGCAGCGGACCAGTATCTTGTATTCTGGGAATTTACGTGACCTGATAAATATACACCAACTTGCTGAGACAGTCTTCGAGTTGATTTTCGGGGGCTACTTGCAATCCGCTGCTGAATGCCACGGACGATGTGGGCGTCCGGACTGATGGAGGCCTCGATTTCTTCATGTTTGAGACAGAGCCTGTTTGACGCCATTTCCGAACCAGACGTTTAGCTGGTGACTTTGTTCCTGGGTATTTTTCGGCGAAGGCCTCTTGCGTTTCCTTAATCAATCCGCTTCACACTTCTTGGAACTTCTTGCACAGCCTCACAGAGAAACACAAGCACACAGTCTGATATGCATGCTGCACATGGCTTGGAAACAGGAAACAGGCCACTGCTTTTTTTCTCTACCTTTTTCAATAGAACAGAGTATCATATATATATATATATATATATCTTATAAACACTGCCATCTAGTGACCGAAATTGTATACTGCAGAAGTTGTTGCTATAAACACAGTAATGTGTATTCTAACAGTTTCTTTATACCTGTGAAATGCGATAGTTCCCTAATGTCTTTGTGTCTAACAGTGGATGTTGCCAACTTCTTGACTGGGCTGCTTTGTGATCTCCCAACTGTAATAGCGTTCCTGAATTCCTGTGTTACTAAATGGACAATTAAGAAAATATGATTTCTGTACGTACCGTAAAATCTTTTTCTTTGAGCCCATTGAGGGGCACAATTCGAGTCCCTCTTTGTTATTGGTCCTATCTATTTATGGACTACAATCTCACATTAAGTTTACTAATTTGTATTGAGGTTGCATTGTGGGGGGGGGGGGGGGGGCTGGCTTTCATGTTTTTGTTTGCCAGCATCCCAACCTCCTGTAGAGGGGTAGTATAACCCTGACTTTAATAGAACTCTTAGATCCCTGTGTCCTTCAATAAACTCGAAGAAAGGTTGTATGGTAAGTACAAATATCATATAAACAACGTTCAGTATTTAAGGATTCCTGGTATAATGTGTTTATAAGTGCACATACAAAAAGGAAAAAAAAGGAAAACAGGTTTCTCTGGATTATTGAACTTAAAATAAGTGGAGAAATCGACTTGATGTGTCAGATGACATTCTAGTATCTTTGTCAGTAACTGGATCTTGATTTTGATTGCAGAAAACGAACAGCACACATCTCCCTGGTTGCAACTAGATTGTGTATTTGTGATTTTTCCATTTTCTATATAAAAATAAATGTTAAAATCCCTATGATTGTCTTTCAGCCCCTAGCTATCCATATGTACATTAAAACCAAGCTATTCGCAAATTTGATATCATACTGGTACCTTATAGGACTCGCGGTGGTGACGATTTCAACAGTCTGGTGAAGGGGATAGAGGGACATATTGGATAATCCATTGGTGGTGTATATTAAAAAAAAAAAAAGTTAATTCCTCCTGATTGCTTCTGTGATGGACTACAATCTCACATTTAGTTTACTAACTTGTATTGAGATTATAATCCATCACAGGAGTGAGCTTGGAGCGGTGACTACTTTACAACACACACAGGGACCATGGGGAACAAAAGTAGCAAGGACATTGTCAGCGCCAATTTAGAGATGTTTGGAGGATCTGCATCCGAGTGATACACAAATAAGCTACATTGTTGTTCATAGTTAAGGTACTTGAATGTATATTTAAGATGTAACTCCTGAGTTTAGTGTCACTTTAGGTTGCACCAAGATGCTTTGCTTTATATTTACATTTATATTGATATTTATATTGACAGCTCAGAGGTAAAGTAAAGCCCGTGTACATGAGCCGTAAAGGAGATTACACAGAGATTGCACAATTATATTGTACTGCATGTGTCCATCTTAACACTGGATACACACTTTGCAGTCTCTTTGAGTTTAAGCAGTTTACTTGCTTGTAAGCGATTTTTACATTTTCTACTGTACTTGTACAGATTGTAATATGTGCGGCCATCTTTACACATGAAAAAAAGATGAATGTAGTTCTATACTGAATTAATAATGCTGCCACTACAGTATGAGGCATTGCATCTAATACGGGGGGATGTAGTTCTGTGTGTACCACAGAGGTAAGAGGTCCCTAATGTAATTCAGAATGTGAGGCACCTTATGTAATAGAGGGGCATGAGGCACTGCATATATTGGGGGTGATGAAGGCACTGCATATATTGGGGGTGATGATGCACTGCATATATTAGGGGGTGATGAGGCACTGCATATAACAGAGTAGGATAATGGCCTGTGTATAATTGAGTGGTATGGGGCACTGTCTATATCTGAGGAGGATGAGGCACTGTGTACAATTGAAGGGGTGATGCATTGTGTATATCCATGTGGGAGATGAGGCACTGCAATAGAGATACAGGATGTTCTGCGTTGAATAGAAAGTAATGAGGTGATCTAATAGAGATAAGGTGCTGTGTGTAATAGAGACATGAGGCTCTTGGTATAATAGAGAGATACGAAGCATTGCATGTAATAGTGAGGGATGTAGCACAGTGACTGATAGAGATTCATGAGACGCTTGTGTCTTAAAAGGGGATCAGACGCCGTGTAATAATGAAGGGTGATGCACTGCACGTAATAGTGAGGCATGAGGCATGGCATGCAATGGAGATGCTGTGTGTAGTAGAGAGGAATGATGTACTTTACTGAGGAGCTTACATTCTAATGTCCCCCCACAATCACACACTATGATTATACATGTATATAGCTCTGACATATACCGCAGCACTGTACAGAGAACACTGAGCCAATCAGGTCAGCCAAGCTTGGAGTGGTGGAAGCTATAGCTGATGGTACATATACAGCGCAATATACCATCAGCTATAGAGGAATACAACAAATCCCAGTAATACATTTTTACAGCATGTGGGGGGTGGGGGGTGCAGGTAGTCTTTCCTGCACACTCTTCAAGCAACTTTCTTCTGAGATCTTGGGACTGTTGGCAGCTGCCGTTCCCCCACACTGCAGTCTCCCTGCAACGACGTGATCACCTTGGCGGGCAGTGGTGGGAGATAGCTCAGAGCTGGGAGAGGTCGGGAAGGAGGTGCGGTGTGTGTGGTGTGAAGGGTGCGGCGCGTGTGGAGCCGCGAACAGGGGCAACTAATCGAAAGTCGACTAATCGATGATGGAAAACGTTGACAACATTTTCCATCATCGATTTTAATTCACTTAGTCGATTAGTTGTTGCAGCCCCAGTCACATCAGTCTCTCTACAGAGGAGCTTACATTCTAATGTCCCCCCACAGTCACATCAGTCTCTGTACAGAGGAGCTTACACTCATGTCCCCCCACAGTCACATCAGTCTCTGTGGGGGGACATAAGAGTGTAAGCTCCTCTGGACAGAGACTGATGTGACTGTGGGGGGGACATTAGAGCATACTTCAGGGCAAGAAACTATGAAAGGCCCCCCTAACCCCCCACTGCCATGACACTGTGTGGTTAACAGGAAGGCTGCCGAGATCCCCAGCAAGCGCGGGACCTCAGGCAGCCGCTTCAGTTTAAAAATTTAGTGCCGGTGTTCTGTCGAGAACGCCAACCCAGTATCTGCGTTTGCACACAGACGGATCCTGGTTTCCTTGATCAGACTGGTCTGTGCACAAGCGCAGATGCTGAGGTCGGCAAATTCAATTACGTCGGTATGCTAGACAGAACACCGGTATCTGCGTTTAGTATTGGGGCATTTTCACGAATATGAATACTTGTGAAAATGCCCAGTATTGGCACCGTCTGGTGCATACCTACTTAAAAATATAATGCATTTCTGGCACTTGTAGTTCTGCATAGTTGGTGCTACTCTGCATTGCTCTATAATGAGCAGCAATGCAGAATACCACCAGCTATGCTGGACTAAAAGTCCCAGAAATACATAATAAAAATCAAGGGGGTGCTGAATACCACCAGCATCCCCCGTGCCCCCCATTCCCGGTCCAGACTTACCTGACTCTCATGCAGGACCCTCTTCTGTGTCACGGCAGCCAGGTGGCGGGGCTAAAAGGAGAGGGTCCTCACACAGAAGAATGTGCTGCCTGGCGGTGCCTGCAGTACATTCTGCTGGACTAGTGACAGCCTCTCCAGCCCCGCCGCACAGCCGCCAGTACATGCTGCGCGTGGCAGAGCGGCGGGGGGAGGGGGGACACTATCTCAGGGGGGGGGGCTCTTCTTCCTCTCTGCGCCCCCCCCAACAGGTGGAACGCCAAGGCCCAATTGTTCTCCCCCCTCTCGGATCCGCCACTGACCTGCACACCCGACCCGCTGGACTGACCGGAAGTGACGTCATGTCACTAACGTGACGTCACTTCCGCCTTCAGACGAGCAGCGTCGCTGATGGGGCCCCAGCTTGTCTCGAAGCCGCTGGAGCGGCAATGCTGGGGCCCCAGAGGCTGCCGGGCCCCTCACATGAGTATCGGCCGTACCCCCTGACGGCGGCCCTGACTGCATGGAGTAGAGGGGAATAAAGAGTTGTATGTAGTAGTGACAGACTAGTCAATGCATATAATAGAACAGTATGAAGCAATGTGTGTAATAACAGAGGAATGAGGCACTGTGTGTAATAGGGAGGCATTAAGCACTATATGTAATAGAGAGATAAGGCATCTCATTGGTGAAACTGATAGAGGGAGTGAGCTGTGTGTGCTGGAGTTCAGATCTAACTGGCTGCATGGATACCGCAGGTTTGTGTATATCGGAGTATCTATCTTACTGATGTCTCTTGATCTGTATGTGCAGGAGGCTGTTAAAGCTGGACTCCAGGCAGACAGCTTCATATGTAGCTGAAATACATAAATAGGAACAGTCTTAGCTGATGAAATATGTAGAATTCTACTTGTTCAAGTGATTTAGAGACCCCTGCTAACTGGACAGCGAGGAGCAGCAGCACATTGAAAGGCGCTCCCTTTGCTCTTCCCTCCTTTAAACATGTTCGATAAGGGAAAGTAAGAGCAAAGAGCCTGATTGGTTCAGAGTGTTGCCCCTTGTCTAAGTCCTGGGACAGGGAACGGATATCCAGACAGATATGATAGTTGTATGTTAGGATACATGTAATGATTTTATTGAACACATAACTAGATTAAATGGTGTTTTTTCAAATATCTTAATGGAGTTTAGCTTAAACACGCACAATCATGGTAATACTATACCAAATGCCATTAGCAACTAAAATTAGATATTTTTTTAAGGAAATGGCAAAATCTCATGAATTATTGAAAACTATAATTCTATGAGCACATTTACAGTATATGAATGGTCAGTGTCAGCTCTTAGTGAGCCTATTTACTTAGATTAAGCACACTTCTTGCATTGTACGCATTTAATATAAACTTGTAACACAGATGTAACGTATCTCTACCATCAAGCCTCAGGCCAGGTTCACGGCTAGGCGATTTAGCTGTTGAGCTGTTTTCGTGCGTTTGTCGCGCGGTTTTATTTGTGCGATTTTGCTTTGAAAACCAATGCATAGAGATGGTCATGGGACCAAAACAGCACAACAACCACCTGAAAATAGCTCCTGCACCTTTATGCGCGACAGACGATTTCTACTGCGTAACGCAAGGGTGTGAACAGCCTCTATTGACTTCAATATGAATCTCTGTTTTGCACGATATCGCACGGCTGAATCGCCTGGGTGTGCTCCAGCCCTCAAAAGTGACAACCTCAACATTTTATTATCTTCACGAGTTACTCCGGGACCATAAAACCTGGGAACTCTGACGCTTATTGATATCTGAGAGGGTCAAGGGCTGCCCCATCATGAAAAAAAGGAGCGTCCTCCCCAAACTGTCCCCTCAAGGTTGGAAGCTCGCAATTGTCTAAAATTTCTTTTTATACTGTAGCATTGACACATACCCTTCACCGGAATCCTGAACTCATAGATTTTATATCATTTTATGTCCATATATGTTTGGTCATATAGTAGGTGCAATGGTCAGGTGTCACAAACCTTTGGCCATATAGTGTGCTTGGTGTACTCCTTTGCGGCATGCATTGGATTTCTGAAGAAACATTCCCCAGATTGTCAGAGGTTGTCTTTTGCCCCCCTGTGCTAACAGAAGGGGATAAACCCCAGCTTACCCTAAGCTATTCTCTTGTGCTGGTTCTCGCAAATTATATCTGATCAAGGCGTAAAATGATTCTTGAAGCGCTTTAGCATTCTACCTCAGGTGTTCACTGAAAAATGTATTTTCTTCCGCTTCACAGAGCAGTCCTCCATCCAGTGTTTTACTAATTACTTAGTAATGCTCTGCTGGATTCACTTGCCTATAATAAAGTGAACTTGCCCTATTTAAATCTTTCCGTTTTGAAACACAATATACAGTTTGTAACCATTGTAGATTTTGGCAGAAATTTCTTAAAATCTCCATGTTCCGTGAAGTGTAATGCCCCATTTAGAACCTCCAATCTTACAGATCCCTCTGGGCAGTGCCGGACCAAACAGGGCCCTAGGGTTATAAGGCAAGTAAATTGTAATAATGGCCATTATGTTGGCTCTGATTGTGGCCTGTCTTCTGGATTCTGCTTGTCTGCTGTCACCCGTCCTCAATGCATTGTTTGTCATTAATAGGGATGAGAAGAGTGATCTCCTGGAAATTCCCGATTTTGCAGTAGGTGAAACACCTATGTTAGTTCATTGGGCTGCTTTCCAAATTTGCTTGGAAAAAAAACAAACATTCTTAGTCAATTTTTTGTTGCCAAGTTAAATGTAATATCTGGAAAATATTGCATCATGGCCAGATGGAGCCGAGGAGCTGCGGAAATAAATAAATACTGCTAATTGTTCATAAATATACCCCATAAAGTTCAGAACATCGCAATGGTCGGACAGCAATGACATTGTGTGACCGTACACAGAACGAGCAATGACATAGTGTGACACAGTACACAGAACGATTCCTCAATTGTTGGGGCTAGGAGGATAATACAGTCATATAAGTAAATAAAGTCATCAGACATCACATTTATAGGAAAGCAGATGAGGTCCTGGTATGAGTGTCTGACATTCTTGTTTGAGGGCAACAATAAAGGATTAGTAAACATAACTTCATTATGAAAAAAGAAACACCACACGGGAAGTATGGGGGAATGTTGCGTGTTGAATTTTTTCCTATATTTGAGGATTTGGCCATTTATTTGTGTTCTGCCATGTTACATTTTTTTATATTTTTTTCTTGCTGTATGTTTCTTGCTTGAAGTGAAAAAAAGTCAAATGAAAAGACTAATAAGGGGGTATTTTTTGGCACAAGAACATGTCCAGCTTCTGCAACCCTCAGAAACCATGTAAAGCCCATTGCATCCTTAAAAACCAAGACAAACCACCTTCATTCCCCTTCCCTACTGACCCCAATTCATTTTGGTAAAATATAAAAATTGCGCAAAAATGTCTAGATTTTCATTGATGTTTCCGGAAATGTAAGATCTCAATTTTTACTCATCCCTCGCCTGCAGCCCTAACCATTGCCTGGGCCATAGCGCTGCCTGCTTCCCATCTGCTTTGAGCTAAAGGCTGCAATCTGGGTGTGTTATGCAGTACAGCCTTTATCTCCTTGTAGGAGTTCCTAAAGAGGACCAGATACTCCAGACATGGCACCTCAGTGGAGCCCAAGCTGGCCGATGCCAAAGATTCATACAGAACCTCTGATAATCACATTGGGCTGCTGCTGTTAATTGGGCTATAAAGTCCAATATGCTTTTGTTTGTTCTAGTGAGGTTTATATTGTGTGCGGTTTTACACTGGGACAGTCCAGTTCGTCCGGTTAATCTATATATATCAATACTATGGAGGACTCGATTTAGCTCATGGATTCAGCCTGGTGATGGTGTGATTATTTTACAGGGCCGACCCCTTATTAACGCTCTGCTGATTGCAACAAAAACAAAGCTTGTTTTGCTAACACGGAGTAATGTGATTCTTTTCAATCTGCTAATGTCATCACAACACCCCATCTATATGCATGGACAGGACAGGATTTCTCCTTTCCATCTCCTTTTTATCAAGGGCGCTTTTTATGCACCAGCTTCACTTTAAAAAAACAAGAAGTGAAGTTACAAATGGAATCCACATGTGCAACAAAGTGATGGACAGGCTCTGAACATGTGACCTGATCTGATTGTTACACACTCAATGATTGTTCATATTATGTGCATGTCAAGAATACTGCTCTCCTGATATATATTAACCCAGAGCTTTCCATGGCATCTCTTTCAGATTTCTTAAAGTCAATCTGTTACCAGTGGGCATTTGTAATATTCTGAATCTCTTAAAGCAGTGGTTCTCAACCTGTGTAACCTCGGGACCCACATTTGTCCTTGGTCATTAAGTCGCGACCCATGTCGCACTGCAATGGAATGCACGGCATTAGGGTACCACGCGTTCCGGTGCCGGCTTACTAACTGTGGGCGGGAGGTGCGCTTGGAGTACCATTATATTGAATGGCAATGCAACACACCTCCCACACCAGAATGCACGGTGGGTGCGATTGCGTGGTACAGTGCGTTAATCGCTTGGGACTGTGCAATTAACACACTGTAGTAGTGTGAACGGGCCCTCAAAAACACTGACATACATACACAACCACAGACACAATCTCACACACTCCAAACGTTCATTGAAATTTTTTTTTTAAGGTCCACCCACTCTCCATACCGTACAAGAACTGGAGTGAATTCTCAGCATGGGGTCCCGTGTGGGCTGCTGTGCTGTCATCGAGCTCCATCCATATGTGCATTGCTTGTACAGCTCTCTTGTGCACCCTGTAGAGGTGTCGGGAGCCAGAATATGATGTCACTCCGGTCCAGGCACCTCTTAAGGGCAAACAAAAGAGCTGTAAGCAATGCAGGTATGGATGGAGCTCCCTCGCGGCCACAGCTCTATCCTGTCTCAAGCTGATACTCGGCACAGGCAGCATATTTGGAATGGCTTCTTGGCGCAAGTACTGACATTGCTGCGCTAGGGGGAGGCAGAGCAGCCTCTCACCTAGAAAAGCGTAAGGCATGTGGCAACCCACTAAACACGTGCAAACAAAACAGATGACAAACGCACTCATCAAAAACAGAGGTTTGGATACACGTCTTCTGCAGAAAATGTGAAAGCCGCACAGCCCTGATAGTTTAGAGTTTAGATAGTTTAGGACCGCACTATAAGAGGTGCCTTGGCGCGGCTGTGCAGCTTTCACATTTTCTGCAGAAGATGTGTATCCAAACTTCTGTTTTTAACCTTAGTGTGAGAAGTTTTTTTACATGCTAGCTTGTGAGTGTGCCAGGAAAACTTTTTGCTATTCCACTGAACACGTGGTCGCTACCCACCAGTTGAGAACCAAGGTCTTAAAGCATATCTAAACCTAAAAATTCTCCGATTTGATGCCTGTATTAGTGTTCCAATTTTTAAGGCTTTTTTTCCTTTATTTTCACATTGTGATCTGCCCAATAGTTCTGTTATTTTTCAGCTTTCTTTAACAGGCCAAGCTGTCCAGGAAAAGCGGCAGATAAAGGTTTAGATTAGAGGCACATCATTCTGCTTCAGAATATAATTTTTATTGGCATTCCTTTATCATGCCATACAAGTGCAACATTTCGGGGGCCTCCCAGGGCCCCAGCGTCAGGCAAAGTGTTTGTTCAGTTTAAATGCTTTTTAATTGTTATCATAGCGTAGCTTTACCTCCCCTGATTTTTTATAATTTACTGATACTTTTCCTGACAGAGCAGAAGTACCGGTCTGACTATCAGGCTGTAAGGCTCCTATAGAGGCTTTTCTATCTCTTGCCGAAACCCTGTTACTATACTAAAGGAAAGCTTTACCTGCAGAAGAGTGACTATACTTAGCTCTCCCGCAATCTGTGATGGTGACTGCTGATCCATTTATGAGAAATTGTCCCATAAAGCCTGCAGTTTTGTATTTATTGTATTTTCTGTTTTGTTCATTGAAGGACACAGCAGAGATCTTGATCTCTGTACCGATGGCTATACTCCTGCAAGTGGAGGTATAACCCATCGGTACAGAGATCAATATCTCTGCTGCGTCCTTCAATGAATGCAGAGAAAAATTAATTTATGGCGAGTATAAAAAGAAAATATTTTTTGTAGCAGTAAATAGTTGGAAACCTTCCGGTGCCCCCGCTAGGGAGACCCACCCTCCATGTGTGGTCCGGTGACCTTTGTTTATGGAGACAGAAACTTAGGGAAATTCTACATTTTACTGTTGTCACCAGAACTGGAATCTTCTAAAGGGGACACATGTTCCAGTGACAACTGGCTAAGCGAGGATTTCCCCTTACTTTGAGGAAATTTCCCCTCACTGACCATTGTGTTCCCAGGACAGGAAGTGGCAAGGAATTTCACAATGACACAGGATAAATGACACGAATAAAATAAATATCATGGCAGGGGTTGTCACCATTCCCTACCCTGTCCACTCTAAACAAAGTTTTTTTTAGATACTTTAACTCTTCCCCACTCTGTCCAAAACTAAAAATTAACAGCTGGAATTGTGCCCGTGTAAACCTGATACTGGTGGCAGCGTAGGCTTGTGAAGATTGCTGGTTACATTGCTTCTAATTCAGGGTCAATTCCCTTATACAGCTGCCTCAATATTTAATATAAAAGCCACACACTTACACATCTGGAAAATATTTGTAGCGGGGGTTGAATAGATGCAGTTCACCACAATTGTCTAACATAATATATTCTGCAAGATTTACAAAATTAATTCTGCTTTTGGAATTCATTGGAATCCGCTCCGTGCTTTTCAGCCTTCTATTTGAATTACAACTGTCTAATACTAATGATGTGCTGTTCTCATTTATCAGATATAACAGGGTAAAAACAAAAAAGTAAGGATTTTGGTATGTGGATTTGCTGAAGTCCAGAAAGATGTAAAAACAATGCCAATTGATATAGTTATGTGTCCATTAAAAATACTTTTTTTTATTTTTTTTTAAATGCTGGTAATTCGAGCACCTGACATAGATGTCGTATCAGACTCTTGGAAACCTTGATACAGTATCAGTGACTGGTAGAGGGAGGGCCAGTGCTAACAGCCAATGAGGTTTGCTGCATGCTAATATACTGACCAGTAGCATGCTGACAGGAGGAGACATGTGGGATCATTTGTTCTTTTTGTTGTCCTTGTGCTGGTCCAGTTTGTGTTCTTTGTAAGCTCCCCAAGGAGTGATGGCCATAGGTTGGCTCATATCTCCGGTATAAACTGTAAGGAGGAAAGCACCATACACTTATTTGTAAAGTCCAGAAAATGATTTTATTATAAGTCACATTCAGTAGCAACCAATGTGCTTCAGGGGTTCAAAGCGTCCACCTTTATTAGGGCTTGCTGAATGCTGAAGACAAAGTTTATACTGGACTGATGGATAGAGTATACCCGGACAATAGTATGGCAGGGCAAAAGGATTTGCTTCAGAAGCCGGTTAGGTCAAACTAGAAGAAGAGAACAGTCTGCTGAGCTGATCCGTCTGTTCCCGCTCTGTTACTGTCCAGTCACAGTCCAGTGGGCAGGGTAGGGGACCAGGCTGATTGCTTTTTTTTAAGTTAGGTCACCAGGCTTGCTGTGTTGTCTGGCAGGACTGTGTAAATCTTAGGACTGGGAAGACAGAAATACAAACCCTTTGGTAGCTGAAACTTCTCTCATATATGTATTTAGCCCGTGCATTTAGCGGTTTGTCTGAAGTTCAGTAAAGCTGGCCATACACTATAATATTTTCCTTGTTCAACCTGCATTCTGAATGAAGAAAATATTACAGATTCCTCCATTAACGCTTATTAAGGTTGATCGAGGAATCTACCGCGGTCTCTCCTGCCTCCCGCTGTCATTGGCTGTCGTCTCTGTTCGTTCGAAAATTTTCTGACCGGCTTGATCATCTTATCGGGGGATGCCGGCTGAAAGGGTGCCGACAGCAGCACCCACTGAGTGATTTTCATCAAGAACTGCCCGAAATTCGCACAGTGTATGGCCACCTTTAAATGTTAGCACAACCAGGCCAGTGTATGGAAACCAGCTGTGTGGGAATCTGCAGTGCAGAGATAGACAATGAAGAGGACTCCTGTGCAGCGTAATGGCCGGGCCCCCGTTTCGTGCACATTATTGCTTCCCTGCTAGTGAGCATACTCTTGGCAGCGTACCATATGTCCAATTCCCATCGCCTCCAGGTTTATTGATATCCAAGAGGCACAGGGTATGATGGGCTAAACATAAAAGAAATGTACCAATTTTTGAGATTGCTTCAACCTTTCTGAGCACAGCGCGAGTATTCAAACATGATGAGCTGTCCTCATCTGACATAATTTGTCCCCATCTTACCCTCTGCACCAAAATAGTATGTGTTCCTTACAAACCAGCATGGCCAGTTCTCCCAGCACATACCCAGGTTTGAAAGGACCACAGAAAACCAGGCTTAGAAGATGCAGATGAGTATTTGGAGGCATCTTGTTCTCAGCACCTGCTCTCCTCTTCTCATTAGCTTCTCTTGCCCGGTGCTCGAAATGAGTCAGCTTGGCCTGAGGCTCCACAGTGTATATGGAATTGCTGACTCTGTGGATAGATGTGACGACATCTTGCTTTATGCTCATCACCCTAGTGTCACCTTTTAGCTGGTAACGGTGTGCTGGATAATCGTGTTAAAAACTGTCAGTCCGGTGTCATATTTAAAGAAGTGCAGCACCGTGTGTTTTACTTCTCTATCGCGTTGTCCCATTTAGTGGGAAGTAGTGATCTACATTTCCCTGTGCACGAGGCCCAATGTGACTCTGTCACGTAACTCTGTGACCACATAACTGTCCGTGGCACTGCCGTCCCAGGATGCCATCCGATCAGAGATGCTGAGAGTGTGATGCTCATTCAGAGTGACAGCTGAGCACTGTCACCTGACAGACTTGATTGGCTAGGATCAGTCACCTGATGCTGGGAACAGATGGTCAGATGTCCTACGTTCACAACTCCCGTGTTCTATTTTTTCTTTTTCCTTTATATATATATATAGAAAGATTAAGACCAATGCAGCTGAGGGAAAGCCAGTACGAATTTGTACTTTCCAGATGTTTGCATTAGTTTATTATTTCACGTTCAGACACATAAGCACGAATCCTAAGAGTGAAGAGTGTGAAGTGATGTACCATATTTAGATGTGTTGTTCACAAACTAACATATGTAACCTGGTGAGAGTGCATGTATGTGTGTGATCGGTGTTGTCTGTGCTATCATGTCTTATTCAGTTTTGTATGTTTTTTGTTTTTTCTCTTTTTTTCTATTTATGAAAAAGAAAACCAAAATAATGTCCTTTTAAAAAGTATAATAGGTAAAAGAAATTGGAACTGAACTTGGAACTGAATTCCTCTGTCCCTCTTTCCTCCCTAATTGTCCATCTTGATATAGGGATTTGTAAAAGTAATTTCACAATGTGAAGTATATTTTTAAAGTATTTAACTTTTGGCTTTATTTTTACTTTATTAGCACTCATGTGCACCCCAAAACACCCCTTCCCTGGCAGCCTGCTGAAGATGAGGACCACTGCACTTTGTGTGAGCGCAACATTCCATCTCTGGTGGTCCAACACACCCCCTACCCCCTACACTCCCCATGATCACAATTACCATGCTTTAGACCAGGTTCACACTTGCGCGATCCGTGACCGCATGTCAAATGTGCACGAAACCGCACAAATTGGCACCGCAGTCGCGCCGGGCGGTCGCACAGTTTCCCGCAGCAATTCCGCCCGTGCAATTGAACATGATCGCGGCTAAAAAAAATCAGCAATTGCCTCGCAGATGTTACCCCTTTGAAATCAATGGGGCCGTGCATCAACCGCTGTGTGCACCCGCTCACGGTCCCGGGTTGTTATGCCAAAGGGTTTGCCGGACTACTTGAGATAGACCTGTGCTTTCACACCAGAGCACATCAGTAGTCCTCTTCTGCACGTTTCCAAGGAAGCTGAGCTTGGTGTAGCGCAGGAACACTACTAAAGTTAAATGTAAGCAAAAAATATGTGTATATATAAATGTTTTGTTTTGCGAGGTGCTGAGACACCAGGGGCACAAGCCCTAGGTCTCAATCCAAGTGCCCCAGCAGGTAATACTTCCTATAGAGGGTCAGTGGGCAACAACCACTTGTGTCTTTTTGTTTAATAGACACAGGCATCCTTGTGTGATACTCCATTGTAGGGAGTGTGACGTTGGGGAGGTTAGCACAAATGGCGAGCGCTTAAGGACCAGTCATGAAGCCGTTTTCACAGAACAAAGGACAGTCTTTTATTAATTCCAAAGGCAGAAAAAGGAAATCCAACATAAATAACTTGCTGTAGCATATGACAGATATGGGCTTACCAATCCTTGAGTTGTCCCAAACACTCACGGTGTCCCAGTCTTTTAATAAGTCTCTCTTGCAGCACTGCTGCTCCGGCCCCAATCTTCAGGGCCACTGTCTGGTTCCTCCAGACAACCGCAATAACATGCCAATCCTTCCAATATGTTTCACGAACCTGCAGCTCCCTGCTGCACTGGCCTCCACACTGACCCCTGGGTGGAGTTCTCCTGACTCACAGGTGGGGGCCCTGAACAAATCCCAGCACCCTCTTCATGAGGGCTGTACACAGGTGCATAATCACTATTAAAAAGGCATGGAACCATGGAATGGAGATTTGGAGGCCACATAACACAGTGGTATTGCCACGCAATGCCACAGGAGGAAACTGCATTAGAAGCTTCCTCTGTCTAGGTATTGGGAATACTGGTAGAAATAAAGGAGTGGAACGAAAACATAAAGAGAACAGAAAAGGAAATGTGTATTCATGGTGGCATCACTTTCCATGAAAGGTGTGGTACCCGAAGGGTTTTTAGTATCCTGGTAACACCTTTGACTTTGCTCCCTGTTATGTTCACTGACTTTGTATAAGTTGGAAAAAGCATAGGCTACAATTGGGTTTAATGACTACAAGTATTGATGTTGTTCTAGACCAGCATTTCTTAACTTTTTTTCGGTCACGGCACCCTTGAAAAGTATGCAAAATCTCGATAGCACCCCAGTCCTAAATGTAAAAAAGCGTAAATGTGAAAACGATGTGTGGTTCTCCTCAAAGTTTATACCAGACCATTATCCAGGATGGGGTTCTCCCTTCACTGGCCTACTTGCACCATGGAAACACACGATGTTGGGTAAAAATTTGAGGTACCCCTGACAAAGCCAGGTGTTACCCCAGGGTTGAGAGAGGCTGTTCTAGACATCCTCTAAATCCTTGGTTCTCAACTGGTGGGTCCTGACCCAAAAGTGGGTCGCGACTCAGTGTTCAGTGGGTCACCACATGCCTTCCACTTTTCTAGGTGAGAGGCTCCCGGCCTTCCCCTAACACAGCATTGTTCATTGTTACACTGAGCAGCCATTCAAAATATGCTGCTCGGCTCTAAGTGTTGACTTGACTTGAAGTGGGGTGGGGTGGGCTGGGGGTATGGCCGCGAGGGAGCTCCATCCATACATGCATTGCCTGTAGCTCCCTCACATGCCCTGTAGAGGTGCTTGGACCAGAATTACATCCCATTCTGGCTCCCGGCACCTCCACAGGGTGCGCACGGGAGCTGTACAAGCAATGCACATACGGATGGAGCTCCATCACAGCAAAGCAGCACAAACTGCCATGCGTTCCATTGCAGTGCTACTTGGGTAGCGACCTAATGATCGAGGACAAATGTGGGTCCTGAGGTTACACAGGTTGAGAACCACTGCTCTAAATGATTGCACTGCTTGTCTTGGAATGCCAGCATAATGGAAATATAATAGCACCAGAATAGCTCCCAACTGTACCTCATTTTGAGGGACTGTCCTTATTTTCAAACCACATCCCTTTTTTTTCCTCAGTTGTCCCTCTTTTTGGTCTAGAGGTATAGACCTCATTAAACAATGTATTAAATATCAAACTATTATACTGTGCTAACCCTTTCATCCATCATCTAAATTTTTACATTTGTTGTTTCCAACAGCCAGTATAAAGGAGAACTAGTGGTACAGAAAAAGGATTTTTGGTGGTTTAGTTGATCATTTTCTGTGTCATTTGACTACATACCTTATGCCAAAAGGGGTTTCCCATCTCTGGAAGTTGGGAGGTATGGCACCCACGTTTTATATTTTTGGTTAATGTCTGCACCTATAAACAACAAATACCCCTTGAATTCTAGTATATCAGTGCAATGAAAGGGGATCTTCTCCATCTCAGGAAGTTGTGAATTGCAATGTTATGTTAGAACTTCACACTCCTGTCATTTGTTTCCCTCAAAGGTATGCCATACTTTTTCACATTTCGTGCTCCTCTGTGTCTCTGCAAATTCTGGCAGAAAACTGTTTTTTCTTAGCACGTGGCAGTGTCATAAAATGCGCTAGGATAGAACAGTGTTAAGTACAGGGAGCAGGATGTTATTTTTAAGATCAGTAGCTGAACATGTGTCTCCATCCTAGTAATTACTGCACAGGCAACTGGTCCAGAGGGGGGGCCGTTCCATGAGGGAGGCTGGTGGTGGTGGGGGAGACAGGGAAGGGTAGCTTGCTGCACAGTACGCTTGTATTCTGAATATTTTGGTGTTACAGGGTCCCTCTGTAAGTTCTGATCCTTGTCCAATACTTTGCAGATTCCCCCTCCCACTCAGAGGCAGAGTGTCTGGTAGGAATGCCAATTCTGGCTTTGCTTCCCACATCTCTCTCAATTCTGCACATGCTCAGCTCACATTGTCAGCAGAGGAGCTGTGCTCTCCAGCTCTGGTGAGAGAGAGAGAGAGAGAGAGAGAAGAAGAAGAGGAAGAGTGTGAGAGGACAAGAGGGGACATATATACATTAACAAGCAGGCCTGACAGTCGCCTTATTTTATCCAATATGCCCTGGAACATAGACAGCTGGGACTGGGGAGGCTGCGATGTGCCCATTGCCCGAGCATCTCTGCACTAATGAAAGGGTTCAGGCTTGTCTGGTAAGCAGAGACGCCAATCATTCTTCACACCGTCCTAGCACCTTATCCCCCCCATTCCTGACGTAGTGATCCTGTATGATTCGGAAGTTGGCTTCTGGTTACTCCTTTTCTGCAGCACTTACTGTGAGAGTCCGTTGCCAGACTGCAGCTGTCAGGAGCTCATTCATGGACTGAAGAGACGCACTGTGGGCAGCTCCTGGGATGAACGCAGGATGGCTTTCAGGTTTCTCATCCTCTGTCCGCCTCCTTCCCCTCTTAGCGTAGCCCGTGTACTTGACAGGAGCTGATGAGTCTTTGCTTTGCTGTCCTGGCAGTTTCTCATCACCACCTTACCGTAGTCTTCCTTCGTCCATAGCCTTGAGCAGGCGTAGGCAACTTCTCTCTCCCGTTGTTGTTAAACTACAAGATGTGCTTGGACCTAGTTCAACAGCAGCTGAAGAGTCCCAAGTCGCCTAAGCTCATTGTAGAATATACATGTTTACCTTAGTCACACTAGTGCTAATCCAAATCTGCAATGTCCTGTACGGCGTGTAAACCTTTTTAGTAGCCCGGTGTGATGTTTTTGTTTTATGTGTGCCATATCATTTCCTCTTGTGCCGCAACTTCATCTGCCAGGCCATCCAATGCCTTTGACCAGTTGATAAGACTGTAGGGGGGGGGGGGGGGGGTCGCTT
>NW_017306753.1:814334-837765 GCF_000935625.1 Nanorana parkeri | reverse complement strand
GGGGGGGGGGGGGGGTTCTCATTTAGGAAAAATGTGTTTTTAAAGAAGGAAAATGTTCATAAAGTATGGAATACATACTGGAAAATATATTATCTATAAAGCTTTCTCAACCCAGCTAGACAGAGAAATATATAAGGGCTGATGTTCAGTAGTATTGGCTGCATACAGGCTGGATCACAAAGCCTTTTCTCCCCTGCAGTCACTGCGAGGAGCCCTGCAACTATCTAATTGAGGACAGAAATGCCATAGGCAGTATGATAATATAGTATATCCGTACCTAGAAAACTAAGTGCACTCCTGCACTGCCTGAAATCATTCATATAAAGGAGATAAATCATTACAAATAAAGCACATTCTGCATGATGGAAGACCCGGACCCATGCTGCTTTCCTGTATGATGACAGTTTGGTATGTGGAATGTTTTTGTGACCATTAGATTGCCATGTGATGTGTTACTTGCTTGTAGTGTTTGCTGTACGGTTATATTATTGTGCATTGTTTCTCCTGTAACATGTAGGTTATAAAGAAGCATTACCTATTCACATACCGGGACACCAAAAATGATCATTAGGTGATTTCCTCTTTTCTTATTAGTGTTAGTATTGAGCTGGCTGATTATATTGCTGGTAGTGTCTAGTTCTAGATAGTTTCTCTCTCTGGGATGCAGGTAAGTTTATCTTTTTATTGCTTCTTTAATTAGTGACACTCATGACTTCAAATATCCTGATCAGAGGACTGGATCATAATTCAGTTTACTATGAACTAGTATTATAGCAGAGACAAAAAAATGTATTATTTCTAATGGTGGTCCAGCCGTGGCTTGCTGCAATGTGTACAGGAGGCAGGTCGACTTTTTCAGTGTTGGTTGCTCAGAGGCAGTGTTCTGATAGAAAAGTTTTTTGGGTTGGGAATAGCCCCTTGCTCTGGTTGGGCTGATCTTAGACGTGTATTTATTAGGTACAGGGGAGATATTTTAGCATGCTGCATGCCCTGTTCTACCCGTGTGGCAAGAAGTGAGAGAGCATAGAGGCTGTGGGATGCCATCTGTAGTCAGAGCCTGTAATCCTCTTAACATTTATCCTGCTTCCTTTTCACCCTCCCTCAGACCTCCAGGATTAATATAGTCACTCACCCTGCCCCTCCTCCACCCACTTTTCTGGACTTTACAGGTTAACTCTGCCTCGTGGTGCCTATATCACAAGACTCCACTGGTATATAACCTACATTTGTATTGCCTTTCAGGGTTAACAGTATCCATATAGCCAGTTAAGTCTTATGCAAATGTAATGTCCATTCAGGATAGCACTTGGCTTAACCCAGTAACTTGCTCCAGCAAATGAGTTTAGAGATTAAAGCATTAGTTTGTTTTACACATGTTGTCTGCTATATCCTTTGGGCAATTAACATGTTAGTGTTTACCTTTAGATCGGGTTCGGCCTTATTTATCCAGCATGGTTACCAGCCACATTTGACTTCCAGAGACAGGTCCTGTGGACATGTGTCCATGTTAAACTGGAAAATGATGATAGTTTGGTTTATTAGATATGCCATGATGAGGATTTAGTACATAGCTGTCATTCATGATCAAACATCCGCTGCAGAACATCCATGGGGCTTAAAACCATTTGCTACCTTGGTTCCATTCTGGGCTAACAAAGTGTTGTCCACCTTCCTGACCACTGTTCCTCTTTTTCTGCCGTCTTGTCCCATACGGATATGTAAATGTCCTCAGTTTACGCTGTAGTAAACAATAGCAGGAAGCATTTGATTTCTTTTATTTAAGCTGACCACACACACAAACTGACTGTCTTTGCCAATTGATCAGCATCATAGCTTTGTTTTCATAGGCAAGTATTGTTGGCATAGTGTCTTCGTTCTTCAAATGCAGTTTATCATAATTTGTGATCAGTATCCTGCTTATTTTCGGTCAGTTATTTGTCATGATGGGTTTCTTTGGGAGCTTTGACCACAGGCTCTGAACTCAGCCTAGATATAATAGAGCGCCATTTAAATCCATTATATGCTCAAGTCCAGCCCCAGCCAAAACATTCTTTTGAGGTTTGGTCAGAATGAGGTGTGAGTAGATCCTCTGGCCCCAATGGGGAGATTTGGTTCCTTTTGGCTGTGGTTCCTCCCGCCGCCACCTACATGTGTCTTCAGTAATGTAGGGGCCTGTTGGAGGAACCACATCGCTCTGCGGGGAACCAGAAATTCCACACTCAGAATTGGGTTGAAATAAAGGGGATTTTCCAGGCACAGTGGCTCTTGAAATGAGTGAAGACTGGCGGCAGAACAGGTAAGTATAACATCTCTTTACAGGGCTAACCTTATTTTTTGTGACGGGATAAGAATAATTTTTTTTTTAGAAGCCCAGCATCAGTTTCCGATTATTCAGTATGAATGGGATGCGTCTTTAGTGAGGAAATACCAATGCTGTGTCAGGACAATATGAGCCTCTAATTAGGATTTAGCATTGGCATAATCTGGGTTAAAGTGACATTAAACTCTCAGATTTTTTAACTTAAAACAATACTGTAATGTGCGCCTTACTGTAATCCATGGTTGTTTCCCTTCTCTTTGCTGCTCTTCCTTTTAAATCCTTATCTCTTCTCATGCTGGGCAGAACTTCTGTTTTGCAGCAGACTGCCTTGTCTCTGGAATGGATACATGGTGTCTGTGTGCAGGTTCACAACCTGAGCCAGCACTACAGGAAGAGGCACTCAGCTGCAAAGGGAAGTTCTCCCCAAGCATGAGAAGAGATACAGATTTAAAAGGAAGAGCAGCAAAGAGAAGGGAAACTACCATGGATTACAGTAAGGCACACATTACAGTATTGGTTTATGTTAAACAAATTGAGGGTTTAATGTCACTTTAAATTAAAGAAATAAAGGATTTATCTTAATTTAGCCAGAAGTGTTATATAGTCACCGCTTTCTCAATGCCAAAGAGGAGATTACTCTCAAGTGTAGTATTAGAAACCACTTGAATACTCGGGTCTTCCTTAGCATGTCTAGGGATTTTAGTAGCATGGCTGCCCCAAAAGCATTTACAACCCCTTCTCTGGCGACCAACAAAACTAAGATCCAGACTGAAGATGCTAAAGAACTTTTATTGGCAAACTCTGGAAGGGAGGGTTATGGTGCAAGAAATCCAGGACAGTGTAGACTCCATTAAGTTGTAGAACAAAGTACTTGCTGCCATCACAGATATAGGATCTTTAAGCCAGTTGTGGCGATCTGTTTCTTCAGCTCCTGACTATGCAGTATTTGGATCAAAAGCTACTAGTCCATTCATAAACAGACTTTCAGGTTGCAGCAGAGGATCACTTCTCAGGCTCCCCACACCTGGCAAAGTTGTTCTCCATCATCTTCATCCTCAGTTCCAGCCACTGGGCCCCAGGTTCAGGCCTCAGTGTGAGTACATGGCTTTGTTCCCCAGGCTTCAGGCCTAGCCAGATCAGACAGTAAATAGCAACCTCCCCCCGGGCCGGAGCTCGGGTGAAGAAGAGCATCTCACGTGGTCCTCCCCGGCTCAGAGTGAGCGAAGTTATTGACTTAGTGAGTTTTCTTCAATATTCAGCCTTTAGGATTTGGGCGGGGAGGTGGTACCACTGGATTACTTAAAGTGGAAGTAAATCACCCATCATACTTACACATTAGTGCGCTATCGTATCGGTCTTCAGTCCTCAGCGTTGTGCCCTACCGCTGCCATCTCCACCACTGACACTTCCAGGTTCTCAGACGTCCTCTTCAGCCAATGGGATGCCAGTTCTCCACAGCACCTTAGATATGGCATGCTCCCTACAGTGTACACAAAACATAAAATCTCTGGGGGAAAGGACAATTTTTTTTTGGCAGAAGATTTTCACGGCTCTTCTATCAAAAATCCTGACCTCCCTGCAATTTTAATTTTTTTCTGCCTAACGGGACCATTTACATTATTGTATTGCAACTAAAGGCAATACACATGTTAACCCAATGTACAGAACACAGTGTACTGCATTTCCCTCAAATGCGCTTTGCTATAAAATAAATGGTCAGCCTTATGTGGGTGAGGTGACGCACTCTCTCCAACCACAGAATGATTCTGGCCTTTATTTATTCCTGAAGACAGAAGATATCTTATGGAAGTATTACGGGGACAGCTTTGGATTGAAGGGGACTATAGAAGACATCTGGTGGAAGTATTACGGGGGACAGCTTTGGAATGAAGAGGACTATAGAAGACATCTTGTGGAAGTATTACGGGGGACAGCTTTGGATTGAAGAGGACTATAGAAGACATCTGGTGGAAGTATTACGGGGACAGCTTTGGATTGAAGGGGACTATAGAAGACATCTGGTGGAAGTATTACGGGGACAGTTTTGGATTGAAGGGGACTATAGAAGACATCCTGTGGAAGTATTACAGGGACAGCTTTGGATTGAAGGGGACTATAGAAGACATCTTTTGGAAGTATTACGGGGGACATTTTTGACTTGAAGGGGATTATAGGAGACATCTTGTGAAAGTATTACGGGGGACAGCTTTGGATTGAAGGGGAGTATAGCATTCAGCTTGAGCTGCTTGTTTATGTTGTGCACTGGCAGGGGACCATTGTATTTAAAAAAACAAAACAAAAATTGCCCAGATTTGGGCTTTAACTATGTGCATCGGAACCTCCAGACTTTTAAAGCTGTAATCTAATATCTTGCAGTCTATGACCCTGTGAGTGCAGTTTGTGGTGGTCCTTGTCTTTGCTTTGCTTTTCGCTAAATTACACATCAATCCAGACACAGGCTGTAATTATGAAGCTTCTGCTATAAAGATTTGACTTTGGTGCATCTAAAAACATCCTTGATGTGGCTGAAGTGCTGGCTGCCGTACATCCATGTTCTACTATACGCATCCAGTTCTATTTTTAGGTTGCTTTGTTTTGCAACAACATTAATTATCTGTGTTTTATATAGAAGTCTTATTTTCATACATAAGTGTAACATTTAAAGAACGGTCATATGTTTACAGGCGAGAGAGAACACCGAATGAAATGTTTGTTCCATGTTCAGGACATTTTTGTGTCATCTTTTATATTTTTAAAGTCTCGGGGATGTGTTGGGCGCAATTGCGCGTCTTTAATGGATAAGTGCACTTCAAATCAAGGTGCACTTATCCTTTTGCCCCTTTTAAGATGACTTCGCCGACGTCATCAGTGATGTTGACCACTTACTCCTAATATTGGTGAAATTAAATGTTGTAATATATTTATTGATTTAACCCTTTTTGTTTCCACCAACAAAAGGCTTACATTGGCAGCAACATGGACTGCTCTAGTGGCTGGGAGTGTGTTTACATTTCACAAGCTGGCAGCGTTCTGTTTGGAGTGTTGATCACTTCTATTCTCCCCAAATGAAGCATCCATTCACTGATCATATTTGCACTGAATCAAGCCGGAAGCAATGAAGGTTCGGTCCTTTTTGGTTTCTGCTGTGGCCGGGAAAGACGCTGATCAAGCACAATCTCTGCTCTATCAGCTTTATTGGGGTCCATAGGTGACATTAAGGGTCAGAGAGATCCGTAATGTCCCCTTAAAGATAACTTGTCACATAAATGATGCTATCCTGTAGGGAGTTTATTAGCAATAATGTTAAGTGTAAAAAAAAAAAAGTTCAAACATTAAGTTAAGTAAAAAAACAACAAAATGAATGTAAACAAATGCGTTGGGTGCGTCTAGATATGAAAATGGAGATTGCACCACACGTTTGGTATCGCTGTTAGGGATGCACCGAAATTAAATTTTTAGAACGAAACAGAAATTTCAAAATTTTTCAGGTCGAAACAGAAACTGAAAATAACTTTTTTTTTCCCCACTTTTTCAAAATGTTTTAAATTACTTTTTTGTTATTTAATTTTTATTCTATTTTTGTTTTTAGTTACTTTACTGTTGGGGGCTCTGGGGAAATATCAGGAGTCTAAACAGAACCCTGATGATATTTCCCTTTTAAAATAGACAAAGATTGAGGATACGAAGTGCTGAATCTCTTTTTCTGCAGCCCCAGCACTCAATGAACCGGAAGCTCTCAGTACAGAGGCTTCTAGTTCATTCACAGTCTCGAAATAGTAAATATTTACGATCAACCCAGTCATGAATGGACAGGAAGCCTCTGTGCTGAGCTGCTTCCTGTTCATTTATAAAGTGAGCAGATAGTACATTTACTAAGTCCCCATTCATAAATGAACAGGAAGTGATGTAGAATTTCCCTGTTCATTCATAACTGGGGACATAGTAATCATCAGTGTTTGTGCTCCACTCTCCATGCTGACTGCTCCGCCCCCTCCTGCCTGTCAACGGAGCCGAGTTTTACTCCCCGCACTTCCCCACAATGCCTTGCTGGGCCTCCTGACAGCTCTACTGCCTCTGCACTGCCCTGCTCAGCCTCTTGTCAGCTTCTCTCCTCCCCACTGGGGAGGTGCTGGATCTGTGTCCCATCCGTTCCCCGCTGCCTCTGCCAACATAGGCGGGGGAGAGCAGGAATCAGAAGGGACACAGACCGAAGTTTGCAGCCAGCACCCAGCAGGAAGAAGGGAAGCTGGGGATGCTACGTAGCGTATTGAGCTTACAATTCTCAGCCGATATTTGGGTGCATGGAGTGATGGCAACAATTCTCACTCCATCATTCATGGCTGGATTTAAATTGATGACCTGTAAAGGCTTCTAGAGCATCGCCCTGGAGCAATTTTGCGTGGCAGAGTTTGTCACCGTCACTCGTTCATTTCTCGTTCATCTCCCTGCAGAGAGTGGTGACTGACAATCACCGCTCCCCGCAAGGATTCCCCCCCTCTCCGCTCCGATCCTCCAGTGCTGACTGGAGGAACGGACGGGGGAGGGGGCGGGTACAGCTGGCTCTGCCTCTAGATAGGCAGAGCCAGCTGTCACTCACACAGCTTGGTGGACCTCAACAGTAATGTCGGGATCCGTCCCGGCTGCGGCGGTCTCAGTATATCGTGAGCTGTAGCTCCCTATATACTGAGCTTTGGGTCACGGGAGGACGCTAGTTTATGTCCTCCTGTGACCCTTAAGAGAAATAGGGAAAAACACTGACCCCATAGTTCTCTTTTAATGTATTTTATAGAATATTTGGGTTTGTCACTATTTTCCAGGGTCTCTGCTTTCAGAAAATATATAAGTCTGGGGGGGGCTAAAATATGCATTTTCACATCTGCGCACAAATATATTTGGCAACAAAAGGAATAAATCTTTAAAATCTATTTTTTGTTTTGTTTTAAGGTCTCTGATCTTTGGTGACACGGTGATTAGATTCTTTGGATTGGCAGGTCTGTGGGTACCGTCTGATCTGTGCAGACAATCCTGGGCTGACCAATCATGGCAGAAGAAATGAGTGGATGGGTTGGAGCTTCCTGACCCATCACTAGGGGTATCTGTGAGGTGCACCGAATGCTGAGCTGATACCAGAGCGCATGTCTGTATACCGGGATCATACAGAAACCTTTCATCCTCCATCTCCTGTGTGTGGGCATCTCACATGTATGTTCATACAGACCACACATGGCTACAGCCTATGAAGCGTGTGCAAAGCCAATGAAGTTCGATGCCATTTTTGGTAGGATTGGGAAGGGTTCGAGTCTGTCAGGTTTTTTGTTTGTCTGTGTTCCTATTTTAGGGAGACTTCCCTTCACTTACTGTCAGGACAGGAAGTGAGGAGAAAGGACAGGCAGTGGTGGAAAATCTTTTCAATGGGGACAAAGGCAAAAACGAATTTTTCGTAGCGTGGGGAAGGGTTAGAACTTCTGATAATCAGTGTCTTGCTGATCCATTGAGAGCTGCTCCTGCTGTCTCTTGTACAAAAGTCTCAAACAGGAAGTGAGGTAAAATCTCCCCAGTGGAGTCGCAGACAAATGTTATATTTCTTCTCCACTCTATCTCAAACCCCCCCAAAAAAATTGGTTCAAGCCGGGGCTGAAACACATTTCCGCTGCAGTGCGTTACAGTAACACGCACACTACCGCAAAGCACCTTAGCGCATGTTACATGCATTAACATGTTGTGGTGCCATTCATATTTAGTAAGGCAATGCAGCTCCAACACACGTGTCACAGCACACCACAACGCATGGTAATGCACTACTGTGTGTTGTGGTTGGGAGCGCTGCCAATATTGGTCCATTTTCTTATGTCCTAGCGCTTTGCCAATCAATTCATTTAAATGGTCTTCAATGCAGTGCAGATTAACGCATGAAAAATGCATAATGCACCCAGAGGTCTGAATGGGTCCTTTAAACTGAACAGAAATCTCACTGTGTGGACGCACAGAAGCTCATATATGACTTAGAAATGTTTTGGTTAGATCCACGCTCATTGTAAAGTGAATGGTGAGAGTTGTTCTCAATAGCAGTCAGTTGTATTACACAGTCACAATGTTTGTGTAACTGTGACCGTGCCATTGAGAGCATCAGATCCATCCTGATGCCTGTACATTTCTTGGCTGTTCACAAATGCCTGACACAGATCAGCCCCTACTGCAGCCTCACAGGTTGTAGAATGTTGCAGACGGATTACTGGGGGAGAGAAGACTGAGGAAATGCTTCCTCCTGCCTGCAGCAGACTGATCACTGGGGGAGGGGAGAATGAGGAAATGCTTCCTCCTGCCTGCAGCAGACTGATCACTGGGGGAGGGGAGACTGAGGAAATGCTTCCTCCTGCCTGCAGCAGACTGATCACTGGGGGAGGGGAGAATGAGGAAATGCTTCCTCCTGCCTGCAGCAGACTGATCACTGGGGGAGGGGAGACTGAGGCAATGCTTCCTCCTGCCTACACCAGACTGATCACTGGTGGGGGGGGAGACAGAGGAAATGTTTCTTCTTGCCTGCAGCAGACTGATAGCATCATTTTATCCTAGGCCCGGTCACCAGCCTGGAGCTTAAAGCAGACCTCCAGGTAAAAATAGTATGAACCCTTGCAGTGGGGCTGCCCCCTCACCACAAGGGCTAACTGCTTGTTTATGCCTAGGGTCAAAAATCTAGAAGTTATACTCACCCAATCCTCTCAGCCGGCTTTCTCATAGACTGGTCCCTGGAGCGCCTCTCCCCTTCTGCTGCAGTGGTCTAAGGTCCGTTCACCTTCTATAGAAGTGTATGGGATGTCGTGGGACATACCATCACTTCAGCAGATGGGGAGTTAAGCTTGAGGGAATGCTGTCACAGCCGGCCGTCTTGGAGGATCGTGTGAGCATAACTTTATTTTCGACCCCAGGCGAGCACAAGCAGTTAACTTGGAGGGGGGTTCTCTATTGCAAAGGTTAATACCATTTTTCCCTGGAGTTATTTAAGGACTGCTGTCATTGGTAAAACGTACCGCTATCAATTCCTGTATATTTTCATATACAGGAATCCATTCATGCAGGTCTGGGCAGTGGCAATCCATATCGTCCAGAGTAATGAATGACATTGTGTATGATCCGTTCCTGGTCTGTGTATGATCCGTGCCTAGTCTGTGTATGATCAGTGCCTAGTCTGTGTATGATCTGTGCCTGGTCTGTGTATGATCCGTTCCTGGTCTGTGTATGATCCGTGCCTAGTCTGTGTATGATCCGTGCCTAGTCTGTGTATGATCCGTGCCTAGTCTGTGTATGATCCGTGCCTAGTCTGTGTATGATCCGTGCCTAGTCTGTGTATGATCCGTGCCTAGTCTGTGTATGATCCGTGCCTAGTCTGTGTATGATCCGTGCCTAGTCTGTGTATGATCCGTGCCTAGTCTGTGTATGATCCGTGCCTAGTCTGTGTATGATCCGTGCCTAGTCTGTGTATGATCCGTGCCTAGTCTGTGTATGATCCGTGCCTAGTCTGTGTATGATCCGTGCCTAGTCTGTGTATGATCCGTGCCTAGTCTGTGTATGATCCGTGCCTAGTCTGTGTATGATCCGTGCCTAGTCTGTGTATGATCCGTGCCTAGTCTGTGTATGATCCGTGCCTAGTCTGTGTATGATCCGTGCCTAGTCTGTGTATGATCCGTGCCTAGTCTGTGTATGATCCGTGCCTAGTCTGTGTATGATCCGTGCCTAGTCTGTGTATGATCCGTGCCTAGTCTGTGTATGATCCGTGCCTAGTCTGTGTATGATCCGTGCCTAGTCTGTGTATGATCCGTGCCTAGTCTGTGTATGATCCGTGCCTAGTCTGTGTATGATCCGTGCCTAGTCTGTGTATGATCCGTGCCTAGTCTGTGTATGATCCGTGCCTAGTCTGTGTATGATCCGTGCCTGGTCTGTGCATGATCTGTGCCTGGTCTGTGTATGATCCGTGCCTGGTGTGTGTATGATCCGTGCCTGGTGTGTGTATGATCCGTGCCTAGTCTGTGTATGATCCGTGCCTGGTCTGTGCATGATCCGTGCCTAGTCTGTGTATGATCTGTGCCTGGTCTGTGTATGATCCGTTCCTGGTCTGTGTATGATCCGTGCCTGGTCTGTGTATGATCCGTTCCTGGTCTGTGCATGATCCGTTCCTGGTCCGTGCATGATCCGTTCCTGGTCCGTGCATGATCCGTGCCTGGTCTGTGTATGATCCGTGCCTGGTCTGTGTATGATCCGTGCATGGTCCGCGTATGGTTTGTGTATGGTCGGAGTCGCACACAGATGGTGAAAGTTTCTCTCCATGCATCCCGTGCATTGTGCTGGGATTGGGGTCTGGCAGCATTAGGCTGTGTATGGAAGTTTCTCTCCATGCATCCCGTGCAGTGTGCTGGGATTGGGGTCTGGCAGCATTGGGCTGTGTATGGAAGTTTCTCTCCATGCATCCTGTGCATTGTGCTGGGATTGGGGTCTGGCAGCATTGGGCTGTGTATGGAAGTTTCTCTCCATGCATCCCGTGCATTGTGCTGGGATTGGGGTCTGGCAGCATTGGGCTGTGTATGGAAGTTTCTCTCCATGCATCCTGTGCATTGTGCTGGGATTGGGGTCTGGCAGCATTGGGCTGTGTATGGAAGTTTCTCTCCATGCATCCTGTGCATTGTGCTGGGATTGGGGTCTGGCAGCATTGGGCTGTGTATGGAAGTTTCTCTCCATGCATCCTGTGCATTGTGCTGGGATTGGGGTCTGGCAGCATTGGGCTGTGTGTGATTAGATGGTGCTGAATGCTGCATTCACAGTCACTCCTCCTCAGGCCAGATAGGAGGAGGCTGCTGAGGCTGATCTGTGTGTTGGTGCAGTTAGCTGCACAGGTGTGAATGTCACGTGACATCCTCACATCACTCTGGATGACGGCAAGCTGATGGCTCCGTATTGGAGGGCAGGGATGGAGGACAGGGCTCCTGGCGAAGGGCAGAGCAGGGAAGCTAGGAGTCCGCAAAGCGTAGAGATGACAGGGGAGAAGCCATATGTGTTCTAGGCAGCCTGTGATCCACCAAGCAGCTGTGAGTCAGGGAGGTGGGGTGGTCCATGAGTGCTTGTCCCCTCCCATCACTCAGACTCAGCTGCAGGAGGGTGAGAGAGGAACAGCTGAAAAAAAGGCTTCCTTATCTCATCCCAGCACCCCAGTAACCCTCCCTGTGTGTGATGGGGGGGCTCTGAGATGGATCTGGAGGTGAGTAGCCCTCCTGCCTGCTCGCTGCCTTCCCTGCCCCCTGCTGCTTTTTCTGCATGAATGAATGGATCAAGCGATGATGCTGGCTCATCCTCTCATGGCTGCCAGGTTAGTGCTGAGGCTTCTGTGTGCTGTATGTCGCTAACAGTTTCTGTGTGACCTTGTGAGGATGTGTGTACATGTGTCTGTCTCCCGCTGAGGGCCTGTCTTAGCCCGATGGTGAAGGGGGATAAGGAGACGAGCTTGCTGCGTGCTGTGGGAATGTCTGCATTGTGACACATTTTGCTGCGGAGTTCCTGCTGCCCTCTCCCCTTCTCTCTCTCTTTCTCTCTTTCTCTCTCTCTTTCTCTCTCTCTCTCTCTCTTTCTCTCTCTCTCTGGCAGGCACGGTGCTTCTGACAATTGGCAGTGCCAGCATTCCCACCCTGAGAGATGCCTAAATGATCAATGCGTCATCCTGGGTGTCACCGCAGTCTGTTAAAAGTGCAAAGTAGTGTGTGCGTCCTGCAGGTGTGCACATACGTTGCGTGATCACCCTCTCCTGCGCTGCATACTCTTCTCTGCTATACATTAGGCAGCGTGCAGTGGTAGGGTGTGTCTTTTTGTGTCTAGTTTGGGTTGTGCTTCTGGCACTGCGAAGTTGTGTGTTTGGCCAGTGTTTATGTACGAGCTGCTTTCTCTCTGGGGTATGAGCAGGTGGATGCAGCAGCCAAGGCCTTCTGTCCTCCTCCGTTATTACAATCCCTCCTGAGCTTTGGTCTTGAACTCGCCCCACAAGGTAGGTTGCCATCAAATAAACAAGTGTAATTGCAGGACTGAAAGTTAGAAGCCGTGTGTGTATACCGTGTGACACCGCTGGCGTGCTTCGTAAACACGTCCTGGAATCATAACGGTGGTTTGATGTAACACACAGAATGAATGTAAAATGGGAAAAGATGATGGTTATAATGAAAGCAATAATAAATGAACGCTGACTGCCAGTATATATAATAATATGCAAAGAACAAAAATAAACCATACAAGAACAAGAATATACTATACAAGAATAAGAATATACTATACAAGAATATACCATACAAAAATAAGAATATATACTATACAGGAATGCACCATACAAGAATAAAAATAAACTGTACAAGAATAAGAATATACTATAGAAGAATAAACCATACATGAATAAGAATATACTATAGAAGAATAAACTATAGAAGACTATACTATAGAAGAATAAGAATATACTATAAAAGAATAAACTATACAGGAATATACCATATAAGAATATACTATAGAAGAATAAGAATATACTATAGAAGAATAAACTATAGAAGACTATACTATAGAAGAATAAGAATATACTATAAAAGAATAAACTATACAGGAATATACCATATAAGAATATACTATAGAAGAATAAGAATATACTATAGAAGAATAAGAATATACTATACAGGAATATACCATACAAGAATAAGAATATGCTATATAAGAATAAACCACAGGGAAAGGGACGGCTGTGCCAGGCTCAGAACTGCTGTGGAAATGCTTGGTTTGTCTTTGGGCCGTACAATATTCAGTACCAGTTTCTGTTACCATCTGGCATCCACTACATGGGTAGCACTATCTGCAGAGGCATTGTTGAAGCAATGTGTCATATTTTGGGTTCTCTGGTAAGGTTCTGGTACCACCTGGGCTTATGTGAGTTAGTTTTTGGCATTTTGGTTCCTTTGTACCCTCTGGGCCCACAATTACTGGTATCTTTCTTGTGCTAATTTGACAAGTCCTTCCTGTGGTTGTGCGATTTGTCACCTCAGTGTTTCTACCTGCGCACAGGTCTAGCATTGCATTCTTATTATTCAAGCACTCACCCTGCTAGCATAGACCACTGCTTCCATAGTGATTATCAAAGTGCTGGAAGTCGATGTTTGCACAAACCAGTGCAGGGTGCGAATAATGACTTTAAATATTCAATCATGTCATGAGCCCATGGACCACTACCCTGAACTGTCCCAGTGTGAATGTCCTGGGCTGGCCTGTGGTCGGAGATTAAGATTGTATGAACAGGTAGTGCCGGGACAGGTGCACCAGAATGAACACAATTCTGAAATATGTTAGCGATATAATTCTGTACATGGCGGCAATAATCTGGAGTCATTGATCCTGGGAAGAAAAGTTTCCTAGTGGCTGTCAGTGAAGTGTGAAGGCAGGAAATGACTAGATAGGAAGACACAATCGGGGAATCAAAACAAAAAAATCTGAGACAAACTTTGTCTCAACTGAATTGCAGCCAATCCGTTTTACATTTTTCATTTTCTATGCTGTGTAGAAAAAATGAAAGATAGAAGCTGATTGGTCGCTATGGGCAACTGCACCAGTTAGGATAAAACTTGCCTCAGACACTTTTTTATTAAACCCCCTCTCTGAGTCAATCAGCCCCATTCCATAAGAATCAATATTCAAAGTAACGTACAGCAAGTTCACACTGCTGAAGTCAGACTAGTAAAGATGGATTCCGATTGGTCGCTATGGGTTACTGCGCCATTGGCCAAGCTTTCTTTAATGATGGAGACTAATAGGGTTATTCACAAAAGGGTGAAGAGTTTGGAGAAGGGAGGAGAAGTGAACAATCTAGGACAACATAGCTGAACTGGAAAATGAGCTGAATTGGAGAATGTTTCCAAATCAGCTATGTTGTCCTAGATTGTTCACTTCTCCAAACTCTTCACCCTTTCGTGAATAACCCTGCAAATGTTTGGTTGAATGTCACGTTACAATAAAGCTTAAAGCTGGCTGAACAGATTCAGATTTTGGTTTGTGGGACCTTACCAACAATTAAAGTTACCCATAGACACGAGATAAAACATGCTGGCCATGTGTGGTTGGATCATGGAACAATCTCATGACTGTGAGATACCCTGAACCTGCCAGCTAGCCATTGTCTGCAGGATTGGCAGATAATGCCGCTTACAAACCTGCTCTGACTTATGAAATGGTTGTTTTTGTACCCACTTTGTTATTTGTATTTGCAATAACAAGTTCTGAAATAGAAAGGAAACTGTACTGTGATCACTATTGTTCCACTGTGAGAAAAGTGGCACCATCGTGGTCAGATCCTCCGCACCACAACAAATAGGACACTCTACAGATCCAAGATGTCATTATTGTGTGGCTGATGCCCAGTCCTGTTGCCCTTAGCCCTGGTTCACACCTAGGCGTATTGCATATGCACGGTTGTCGCGCGTTTTTTTTACCGCAATTCGCGGTAAAAAAAATCGCGTGACAAACGCGCGTTTCCGAGGGCTACTTGGCTGTATCCCAATGGAAACGCGCAACAAAAACAGCCTAAAGTAGTACATGTACCTTTTCAGGCGTGGGACGGGCGGAAATACGCCGAGGTGTGAACCAGACCCATTGAAAACAATGGGATTTTCATGTTTGAGCGTTTTGTAGAGCGTTCGTCAAGCGTAGAACGCGCTACAAAACGTTCAGGTGTGAACGAGGGCTTAGGGTAGCCGATCGTCCATGCATATGCAACCAGCCCTAATGTCTTGTGGCGACTTAAAATGATCCTGTGCTCCATCCTTTTTAAACTTGTAAAAGTTGCTTGTTATTACTTTATTTGCCAGAAAAGCAAAGTTTGACTTTGTTACTGAGTCTTGTCTTCCACTGACTTCATGGCTCATCTCCACCATTTCCATTAGGAAAGCCCTTACTGGCCACCGAAGTCGCTCTTATTGGCAGTAGGTGGAGTTGGGTTGTTTAAGGATTGTTGATGAACATTAATGTAACTGTATCCTCGGAAGTGTGTGTGTAGAAGAGATTGATTTTGCCAATAATAAAAGCCAACAAAAACCCATCTCCTCGTGTTATCTCGCATTACTACGTGCCAGCAATGAATAAACTATAGAAGACTATACTATAGAAGAATAAGAATATACTATAAAAGAATAAACTATACAGGAATATACCATATAAGAATATACTATAGAAGAATAAGAATATACTATAGAAGAATAAGAATATACTATACAGGAATATACCATACAAGAATAAGAATATGCTATATAAGAATAAACCACAGGGAAAGGGACGGCTGTGCCAGGCTCAGAACTGCTGTGGAAATGCTTGGTTTGTCTTTGGGCCGTACAATATTCAGTACCAGTTTCTGTTACCATCTGGCATCCACTACATGGGTAGCACTATCTGCAGAGGCATTGTTGAAGCAATGTGTCATATTTTGGGTTCTCTGGTAAGGTTCTGGTACCACCTGGGCTTATGTGAGTTAGTTTTTGGCATTTTGGTTCCTTTGTACCCTCTGGGCCCACAATTACTGGTATCTTTCTTGTGCTAATTTGACAAGTCCTTCCTGTGGTTGTGCGATTTGTCACCTCAGTGTTTCTACCTGCGCACAGGTCTAGCATTGCATTCTTATTATTCAAGCACTCACCCTGCTAGCATAGACCACTGCTTCCATAGTGATTATCAAAGTGCTGGAAGTCGATGTTTGCACAAACCAGTGCAGGGTGCGAATAATGACTTTAAATATTCAATCATGTCATGAGCCCATGGACCACTACCCTGAACTGTCCCAGTGTGAATGTCCTGGGCTGGCCTGTGGTCGGAGATTAAGATTGTATGAACAGGTAGTGCCGGGACAGGTGCACCAGAATGAACACAATTCTGAAATATGTTAGCGATATAATTCTGTACATGGCGGCAATAATCTGGAGTCATTGATCCTGGGAAGAAAAGTTTCCTAGTGGCTGTCAGTGAAGTGTGAAGGCAGGAAATGACTAGATAGGAAGACACAATCGGGGAATCAAAACAAAAAAATCTGAGACAAACTTTGTCTCAACTGAATTGCAGCCAATCCGTTTTACATTTTTCATTTTCTATGCTGTGTAGAAAAAATGAAAGATAGAAGCTGATTGGTCGCTATGGGCAACTGCACCAGTTAGGATAAAACTTGCCTCAGACACTTTTTTATTAAACCCCCTCTCTGAGTCAATCAGCCCCATTCCATAAGAATCAATATTCAAAGTAACGTACAGCAAGTTCACACTGCTGAAGTCAGACTAGTAAAGATGGATTCCGATTGGTCGCTATGGGTTACTGCGCCATTGGCCAAGCTTTCTTTAATGATGGAGACTAATAGGGTTATTCACAAAAGGGTGAAGAGTTTGGAGAAGGGAGGAGAAGTGAACAATCTAGGACAACATAGCTGAACTGGAAAATGAGCTGAATTGGAGAATGTTTCCAAATCAGCTATGTTGTCCTAGATTGTTCACTTCTCCAAACTCTTCACCCTTTCGTGAATAACCCTGCAAATGTTTGGTTGAATGTCACGTTACAATAAAGCTTAAAGCTGGCTGAACAGATTCAGATTTTGGTTTGTGGGACCTTACCAACAATTAAAGTTACCCATAGACACGAGATAAAACATGCTGGCCATGTGTGGTTGGATCATGGAACAATCTCATGACTGTGAGATACCCTGAACCTGCCAGCTAGCCATTGTCTGCAGGATTGGCAGATAATGCCGCTTACAAACCTGCTCTGACTTATGAAATGGTTGTTTTTGTACCCACTTTGTTATTTGTATTTGCAATAACAAGTTCTGAAATAGAAAGGAAACTGTACTGTGATCACTATTGTTCCACTGTGAGAAAAGTGGCACCATCGTGGTCAGATCCTCCGCACCACAACAAATAGGACACTCTACAGATCCAAGATGTCATTATTGTGTGGCTGATGCCCAGTCCTGTTGCCCTTAGCCCTGGTTCACACCTAGGCGTATTGCATATGCACGGTTGTCGCGCGTTTTTTTTACCGCAATTCGCGGTAAAAAAAATCGCGTGACAAACGCGCGTTTCCGAGGGCTACTTGGCTGTATCCCAATGGAAACGCGCAACAAAAACAGCCTAAAGTAGTACATGTACCTTTTCAGGCGTGGGACGGGCGGAAATACGCCGAGGTGTGAACCAGACCCATTGAAAACAATGGGATTTTCATGTTTGAGCGTTTTGTAGAGCGTTCGTCAAGCGTAGAACGCGCTACAAAACGTTCAGGTGTGAACGAGGGCTTAGGGTAGCCGATCGTCCATGCATATGCAACCAGCCCTAATGTCTTGTGGCGACTTAAAATGATCCTGTGCTCCATCCTTTTTAAACTTGTAAAAGTTGCTTGTTATTACTTTATTTGCCAGAAAAGCAAAGTTTGACTTTGTTACTGAGTCTTGTCTTCCACTGACTTCATGGCTCATCTCCACCATTTCCATTAGGAAAGCCCTTACTGGCCACCGAAGTCGCTCTTATTGGCAGTAGGTGGAGTTGGGTTGTTTAAGGATTGTTGATGAACATTAATGTAACTGTATCCTCGGAAGTGTGTGTGTAGAAGAGATTGATTTTGCCAATAATAAAAGCCAACAAAAACCCATCTCCTCGTGTTATCTCGCATTACTACGTGCCAGCAAATTTTTTTTTTTTATTGCTGGTTGCACTAGACCAGTAGAAGGAACATCCGAAATTTCCCAGCCTGCCTGATTTCTGTTTTCCACCTCCTGAAAGTCCAAAGCGTCTGATCATTCTGCAGATGTTGGAATTCAGCTGATAGCAATGACAGGGTTAGATAGGAATTGGCTGAATGAAAGGTCCTGAGAGCCCTGTGGCAGGTCAGGATATGGCTGCACTCTGTAGATAGTTCATGAGAGTGATAAGATCAAGCACAGACCAAATGTGGGCTGAGGGTGTGAACTGTACATAGTGGTCGGAAAACAAATAAGTTTTGTGTTTGCTGTTTAGAGAAGGGAGTATGGTAGTAAGATACCCTAGCAGTTATTATCCTCTAAATATGCATTGGCCACCCTGCACAAATATCTGTGTACATGTTGTGCTTCTTGACATGTCTCATTTTCTCTCCTCTTCAGCCCACAATCAATGATGTATGTCTTTCTGGTTTAGCATTCCCCCCCATCATAACTATTCACTGCTGCATGTCCCTCTTTCCTTTGCTTTGAACTAAGCTTTACAGAGCTTTGCAGTCTCCCTCGCTTACTGCTGGCACTGCTAGCTGTAATGTGGCTGTGACTGTATTCATGTTTGCTTGTCTGTACAATTCCCCTGCTGCTATCTGGCCGTTAGATCCCAGCCTCTTGTATGTGCACCTGTGATAAATGATCATTTGTCTGACCCCCGTGAGTTGCCCAGGGCTCCATCCCCAACCTCGGCTGTCACGTTCACCCCGGTGAATTTAAACCTTGCTTTTTTTATAAATAGTTAGGTCCCATTCCGTTATGTAGTCCCAGTACAAGTGCTTGCGCTTTCTCTATATTTAGTTTTATTTACATACTTTGACTGTTTAATGTCCTAGCGTTAGAAAAGCAGAAGATCTGGTGCAGTTGTCATTTTTAATTTCTAATCGTTTTCTTTTTCCTTTCCCCAGCACGGCAAGTAACTCGAACCGAAGCTCTCCCGCCTGCTCTCCTGTTCTGCGCAAACGCTCCCGCTCTCCAACACCACAGCAGAGTGAAGGAGAGGCCATGGTGGAAAAAAGTTCAGACCATTCTTCAGACAAATCTCCCCCCACCCCAGAGCCGGGAGTCCAGCGGAGCGGATCGTCTCAGTCAGGGCGCAGTGGGGGCAAAAATTCTAAGGTATGTGTTGCTTCTGTCAAAGCCTTGGCCCAACCGTGTTTCCATAGTAATGATATTCTGTCCTGTTAGTCTTCTGCTGCTGGACAGAATATTACATTGGTGTAATAGCGTATGGTTCTATGTGAGTATCAGAGGAATGGAAAGGCTAAACTAGATGTATATATTTCATCTTCAGTATTTTTGCATTCCTGTGCACCATGCTTGACCTTATTTTATAGATCTGTGTTGGTGACATTTGTACTGACAAACTGGGGCTGATTTACTAAAGTGGATTAGAGGCCACACCACAACATGGGTGTGATGGGTGCTGCTCTGCACCGTGATAAAATGCAAACATGGTGCATTTTATCGCAGCACATTGCATGCCACTGCAGGTCGCTGCATAGGAACCTGAATGGAGCGTACATATTGTACGCTCGGCATGAAGGTAAAACAAAGAATTTAAACCATGCTAGCTCTGGCAATGTGTGATACAACGCACACGGCTGGAGCTGCTAAAACGCACACGGCTGGAGCTGCTAAAACGCACACGGCTGGAGCTGCTAAAAGAGCACATGGCTGGAGCTGCCAAAATGCACACTGCTGGAGCTGCTGAAACGCAGCATTTTAGCAGATGGGCTATTGTGAATGGGCCCTAACAGTGAATCTTCAACCCTTAAACTCACTATTAGTAAAAGAGGTGAACCTACAAGTACGTTCACTGTAAATACCCAATTATGTGCGAGAGAAATTTCAATCCTGGATTTTAGCTAGAACATAATTGGTAGGTTTAATTAAACACAACTTCACCTCATTCACTGTGCTCAATGAACATTAACTTTGCTAAGTGAACAGTCTCTATCCCGTTTGGAGATCAACCCCATTGACTTCTTTGTTCCAAAGCAAAGGAGATCAGTTAAAGTCCCTGTGTCTAAAAATAGGTAATGTGGAAATCTACCAGTGACAAAATCATCAAATTACTGAAATACATGAAGCTTGGAGATAAAGCACAGACCGGAAGCAGAACTAGGTCTGCATCATAGCAGCTTGCACATTTGCCCTCATTCAGTAATTCAGAAAACAGTGTGTTAGCCGGGGGAACCTTCCACAACCAATGAACTGATTCACTGACCTGACTTCCGTACAGTGAAATCTGTTAGGTGTCTTTAAGATCCTGGAGCACCAATGCCCCATGCACTTTAATAATTCTGATTGCATTGGTACTTTAGGCTACATAAGTCCGCACTTTGCCTAATTTCATTTCCCTTCCCGGTGAGTTATAAACATGAGTTCAGCCATATTGTGACATGCCGGCAAACATCGGTCTTCCCCAGCCAGACATAAGCGGACGGGGTGTACTGCTCTGATACATCTGTACATGACTAGCCAAGGAGGAATATATCCAGTGCTTACCTGTCCGAACCTGGCATATTCCTTTGTCTCATTGGGAGAGATAAAACTTGCTGGTGCTCCCAGGACTGTGACAAGGACAGGAAAGCCTCTGATACATCATAAATGTCTTATTTTGGTAAAGTTGACAAGCTGGATATAAAGAGATCGTAAACTAAACCTAACAAGTTTAAATACTATGCAGTCTTCCATGGTTGGGGATTTTGGTTATATTTTGGAAGCTTTAAATGTGGTGTAAAGGTTCAAAAAGCAGCTAACAGTTCCCATGTATTTTGGTTTATTTCTGCTGCTGCATTGGCGCGGTTAGTTTACATTTTGGACTTATTGTTATATAAAATTATAACTAACTAGGCATATGTAGGTACGCAATTTGGGCTGCAGATACTTGTCTATTGCAGGACTGCTGGTAAGACACACAAGGTTCCTACTACCGTATTAGTTTAATAGGTTTGTTGAATACTTGTTAAAGAGAACCTGTCAGAAGAGGATTATAATACTGCAATTGGCTTGTTTACGAAGTTCAGACTTTGGAGCTGTATTCTTATTCTTGCTCTGCCAATTCAGTCGCTAACCTACATATATACCTACCGCATACATTTAAAATGTTTCCCAAAACATCCCATGCAAATGCTTGTTTTAGGTCGGGAACTATGAGCGTGAGAGCCTGCTGCTTCAAAAACAAGTCAGCACTGACATTTGAGATATTTGTGACTAGTTCCCTTTAACGTATGATTTTTTTTCTGGCAGTAAGTATAACATTAGGAGTGACATGGCAGTGCACATGAACCGTGGCATCAATATAAAAAGATTTCCTTCATTTTTACTTAACAATATTCTAGTACATTTTGGTATACTGAGCAGCAGGGAATGGGAGATGAGCTCAGAGTGAACTAGCTGCATGTAACCTTTTCTTAGAGCAGCTTACTACTTTCCTGTATGTAGCAGTCCTTTCTTTCCACAGTGGTTTGCTGCAGCCTCCCTTTCTCTCCCTTGTGATTGGGTTACATTGCGTCGCTGCCTGCGGCCAGTCTAGCCGAATGTGAATTTAGTGAGAAATTTAGAGAAGTGTTGGGATTTGCAGATGCAATGAGTGAAACACAAATCTCTGTCCATGAACCATTCGCCATCTGAGAGTTTTTTTTTGTATTGTTATCCTACACAACTTCTTTAAGTTCTCTGTAGACCATTTTGGATGTCCTTGTTTTCCCAGATCCTGGTGAATGTTCATAGTTCCTCTTTGCACTGTATGCATTGAGGGGTGAATGCACGCGTAATGTGCAATGCAGGTGATATATTCATTTGTTAAATTCAGTCATGGCCAAAAATATTGGCACCCCTGCATTTCTGTCAGATAATGCCCTAGTTTGTGCAGAAAATTGTTGGAATTACAAATGTTTCGGCATTCTCATGTATATTTCTTTTGTTTGTATTGGCATGGCACAAAATAACAGCTTTTTGGTGCAGCCCATCATTGTACTATGTTCAGAAGAAGAAATGAGGCCTTTAAAGAAAAAAATCCAGTCCCTACAGTCGCACATGGTGGGGGGTCACTGATGTTTTGGGGTTGCTTTGCTGCTTTAGGCACTGGATGTCTTGACTATGTGCTTGGCATTATGAAATCTGAAGACTACCAAATAATTCTGGGGTGTAATGTAGGGCCCAGTGTCAGAAAGTTGGGTCTCTGTTACAGGTCAGCAGGACAATGACCCAAGGCACCCAGAAATGGTTTCAGACAAAGCGCTGGAGGGTGCTGGACTGGCCAGCAATGAGTTCAGATCTGAATCCCATAGAGGTCCTGTGGAGAGAAAAGGAACCTTCCAATCTGAGAGACCTGGAGCAGGTGGTGAAAGAAGAGTGCTCCAACATTCCTGTAGAGAGGTGTAAGAAACTCATTGATGGTTACAGGAAGCCATTGCTTTCAGTTATTTTTTCCAAGGGCTGTGCTATCAAATATTAATTGAGGGTGCCAATAATTTTGTCCAGTCCATTTTTGGAATTTTGCGTGGAACGTGTCAGATTTGGCTTTTTTTCCCCTCCACTATTTTTGTGTTTTATACCAATACAAACAAAATAAATAAACATGAGAATGCCGAAACATTTGTAATTGGAACAATTTTCTGCGCGAAGTGGTGCGTTATGTGGCAGAAATGCTGGGGTGCCAATATTTTTGGCCATGACTGTATAATCTGTTTTCTTATTTGTCCAGAAATGCTGCTGCACACTACGGGGTAAATCTATATAAACTTCATGAATGGGACTTGATGCCAAGGCCTCTTCAAGGCAAAGTAGTGATGACCAAGTCTCTGTGCCGTTCCTTGCTGTCAGGTGCAGGAGGAGATGGTCACTTGCTGAAAGGGTTGCGATGGCCCAAAACATCTTCATTTTTCTAATGTAGTACTTGGCTTGAATTGTTATAGAAGTTCTCTGTGGAGTGACCACAGCTACAGACACATGTTAAGGTGCTATAAACACCTAGATTCTCACAAGCTTTATTATGTATCTGCCCTTCCTAGGCTCTCCTCTCTGCTTTTACCACCCCTAGCACAACAGCTAATGTGTGTTGAATATGACTTGAATAAACATATGTGACTAACCCCTCCTCCCCGAATTGAAGCTTGGGATTAATGGCAGCCAAGAGGATAGTGCATTGAAAAAAGGTTTATGTTTGGTTTTCCGTGGGATGTGGTACTTTCAGTCCATTCAAATTGATTGGGCTGCTTTAACATAGTGCATGTTAACGTACAAAATTCTGCATATTTTTTTGCAGCACACCAAAAAAGTGTGAAGGAGGTCTAATGCTGAAATCCAGGATCAACACTCTCTCCACC
>NW_017306753.1:809888-814233 GCF_000935625.1 Nanorana parkeri | reverse complement strand
CCCCCCCAAACATTTCTCTGCCCATGAACAGCAAAAGCTCAATTAAAAAAAAAAAATCTTACACTGTTGGCCAGAGACGTTAACTTTTATTGCCCATGATGACATTGCTTCTCCTCCCAAGTTTCTAGAGATGTCTGGCTGCTGAGCAGAGGGTTCCGTGAGGCGCCCTATGTCAGAAAGGCCTTTCTAGAATTACAAGGGAACGGTAGCAAATGCAGTGGCCCTGCTGAAATCCAGGGGAAAAAAAACAACTTCCCCTGCATTGTAAGGGTTTACTGCTGGTTAATGTCTAGGGCAACCTTTCTCAACCAGGGTCTTGCACAGCATCATGCCTTTCCATGGTGCAGGCAGACTGGGCACCAGCACCATGGAAATGAATGACACTATGGGATCTATTCAGAAAAGGACAGAAATATGCCTCCGTTCAGGCCTGCTCCACCTCTGTCATGCTGTCACAGCTGTGATAATAGGACTCTGATGTGAAAGGGGGTGACTCTTATATGAAAGTAGGGTTCTAAGGTTTAGGGCAGCTTCTGATGTATAAGGGGGGTACCTAATGTAAATCAGGGGCTTCTGGTCTGAAGTGGGGCTCCAAGTGTGAGAGAGGGGGACTCCGATTTGAAAGGAGGGAACACCTGATATGCAGGGGGTTCCTAATGTAATGGGAGACTCTGATGTGAGAGGGGGGTTTCCGATGTGAAAGGGGGTCTCTGATTTGAGGTGAGGAGGAGGGGCTCTTGATTTGATGGTGGGACTGTGATGTGAAGAGAGGAACCCCTGGTTTTCTTTGTCCACACCAGACCCCTATCCCATATAAGGGCCTGGTATGAATTTTTGGAGGGGCCACATGCTGTTTTTACATTTATGTTTTTCATATTTTAGACTGGGGTGGCTCAAGATTTTACATACTGTTAAAGTGTTCCCTGAAAAATGTTGAGAATCACTGGTCTAGGGGACCCGTGTAAAGGACTTTTACTTACCTGACTTTTATCTTCAGTAGTGGCTGGTCTGTATTGAGCAGTTTGGATCCTGTATTGTTGGTACTTGTAACAAAGTTTCTGGAAGGAAAGCTATTCTCAGGAAAGGATCGTTCATAAGGTATCCAGCTGTGAGCCTAGTTCTTGTTTCCAGTTATAGCTGATGTGTAAAATATGTATCAGCCTTGCAGTGGTTGTAACAAGGAGATGTTCTACATATCTCTAGAGAGGTCAGTCGGCTAATAATCTGCAAATTATTATTGCGGAAAATAGGACATTCTACAAAGCAGGATCTACTGGGTGATACGTTCTTTGTATGCAGGCAGTGAGCTTGTTTCGTCTTCCTACGGCAGAAAGGTTATCATTTTCTGGGAGAGAATCTGGCCTAAAATAGATCCATGTTCTATCTGTTTATCTCTTAACCTACTTACAATAAAAGATGTGCAAAATGATTTGTGCTTTCACACACACACTTCTGCCACTTCCCTTAATTATTTTTATATAGCTTTATCACCCATGACTTTCACAGACCATGTCGCACGTATATATAGACAATACAAACAGAGAAAGAGATATAGCTGGGTATTTTTAGGTTCCACTAATTACCAGATATTTAAAGTGTCCATGAACCTGATGAACAAATACATGTAACACTGTAAACTGCAAAGTATCATCAGTGCTACAGAGATATGGGCATTTAAAGCCATATGGAAATCTAATATTTCCTGTTAAAGCTACACTTAGTCCAACTACTCCCTCCTCACGAGCTTCCCTGTTTGTTTTTTTCCAGGTGTACCAATAGACAGTTGGGGTTAAGAAAGACTCTTAACCTGGCCATACACCTATAGATTATCTGCAGATTTTCTATGCAGTGCAACAGATTCCTCCATCTACGCTAAACTGTGTGGATGGAGGAATCTACCGCTGGGCCAAGCTTCAGTATCTTGCTAGTCGGCCCCGCTGGCTCTTATAATACCTGAACAATGCCTGCATCCAATCAGATTGTTCAGGTATTATTTTGACAGCCAGCGGGGCCAACTAGCAAGATACTGAAGCAGAGGAACAATGACACTCAGGGACCTTCAGTAATGACCTTAAACTGGACATACACATTACAATGTGGTTTTACAGTTCACAAGATCTGCTTTACACTTACCAACAACTATAATGGCCTTTGACTTTTGGTTAAAGAAACAATGAGACACTGACTCATGGGATCCAAAAGCTACGGCCCAGAAAAAATGAAAAACAGAATCACATGGGAAAGGATCTGACACAATGACTCTTAGGAAATATGACACACTGACTCTTGGAGTCAAAGAATGATGTAGCACTGACTCTTGGGGTCAAACAAGGATAATGCACTGACTCTTGGGGGTCAAAGAAGGATGGTGCACTGACTTTTGGGGTCAAAGAAGGATGGTGCACTGACTCTTGGGGTCAAAGAAGGATGGTGCACTGACTCTTGGGATCAGAGAAGGATGGTGCACTGACTCTTGGGATCAGAGAAGGATGGTGCACTGATTCTCAGGGGACAAAGAAGGATGGTGCACTGACTCTGAGGTTCAAGCATAACGAAGCACTGACTTTTGGCATCCATGAAATAGGGTACTCATGGGGTCCAAGAGCTATGTCCCAGCTCTAATAAAACACTGACATTTGGGGTTTAAGAATGATAGAGCACTGACTCCTGGGGTCCTAAAATGATGGAACAATGACTCTTGGGGTACAAGAATAATGGAGCATTGACTCTTGCGGTCCAAGAATGATGGAGCCCTTACTCCAGGGTTCCTAGAATAATGGAGCTCTAAATCTTGTGGGTCCAAGCATAATCTAGCACTGACTGTTAAGGCCCAAGAATATTGGAACACTGGCTCGTGGGGTCCATGACCTAAGGCACACTGACTCATGGGGTCCAGAAGCTATGGCCCAGGACCAACTGACTCTTGGGTTAAATGAAGTGTGCCACTGACGTTTGGGGGTCTTTAGAACATATTAATTACATGAGACAATAGTTCTTGAGGTCCCAGAGCAATGATAATGGTCTAAGATAATGACACCCTATACATGAGGTTTCCGAGCAATTGCTGATATTATTTCCTTGCCAACACTTCATAACAGACTCCTGAAGCTTTATGCTATGAGGTTTTTAGGCATTTTGTATTCGCTTGAGAAAATCATTGACATGTACATTGAGTAGGGATAATGATGTCATTCCTAATGGAAGCCTGCCTGCTCTTTCTCATGACACACATTGTACAACATACCTGAGGTGCCAGACCGGCCACACAGCACAGCACTTGTAGAGGAAGGGAGTTTATCACATAGTAACTGGAAGCAGCCATGTTGTAGAAGAGAAACAGTTCAGTTCTTCGAGGTGCAAGGGATACCTCAACAATCTAAGAAATTTTAATTCTGAGATCCATTACACCCTTGAAGCTGTTTTTAGATTGGCAATTGTAATACAAATTGCACAAAACCTTTTACTATCACACACAAACATTATAAAATGTGTAGAATTACAACTGAATGCAAAAGACAGAGTTTAAATAACACATCTAAACACAAGATTGTTTACATGATGAACAAAAGAGACCCGAAACTATGAATTGATGAGGGATTTAAACACGGGCTATTCTGTTTAGTATGAAAGTAAAACTATGATCTTAAAAATATTCTACAACCTTTAGTGGGTACAGGGATACCTGCTGCCATGTGTGTTTCCCCACCCATGGTGTGTTAACATAAAATACAAGGGATTGAGATAGATTGGAGCATCAGTCCCAACTTCCAGGACACTGACAGGGCGTTTTTAACTAAAGGGTGAAGAGTTTGGAGAAGGCCGGAGAAGTGAACAATCCAGGACAACATAGCGGAACTGGAAGGTGAGCTGAATTGGAGAATTTTTCCAAATCAGCTATTTTGGCCTAGATTGTTCACTTCTCCAAACTCTTCACCCTTAAGTGAATAGACCTGTGAGCGTGAACCTGGAAGTGCTCAGCCTGCGTTCCAGTCCGGCGTGGTCAGAAAAAATGTTGCATGCACTAAGAACCTCCTGAAGTTTATTACTGCTTGCATTTCAGCTTCTCCTGCTGAACATTGTCAAATAATGGGAAATACAAAATGTTACTGTTGTCACTTGAACAGGGGGTGATGGGAATATTCCAATGGGGGGTGCCTGTTCTGTGATGACCGTAAAGAGAGGATTTTCCTGCACTTTGGGGAGATTTCTTATTACTTCCTGTCGTGTCTCTGGGACCGGAAGTGAAGGGAAATCTCAAGGGAAAACAAAAGAAAACCTGACGGGGGACGTATTTTATCCCTACTCTACCCAAAACTAAAATAAAACGTTTTTTTTATATATATAT
>NW_017306753.1:750721-809822 GCF_000935625.1 Nanorana parkeri | reverse complement strand
GAGCAGCCGCTCCTTGCTGTCCTGTCCTGGCTCCGTTACTTTTCGGCCGGAGCTCTGCAGTTCTGAGCTCCGTTGTCTGCAGTAAGGTCTGCAGACCTTACTAATCCATCCTTGCGAACGGGGCTCAGAACTGTCAGAGCTCCGGTGATCGATAGAAAGTAACGGAGCCAGGACAGGATAGCAAGGAGCGGCTGCTCTCATAGTCAGGTACGCGATCCGTGACCGCGTGCATGACTGAATTTCCACTCGCCCTCTCTTTATTTCCACTCGCCAAATGCGAGCGGGCGAGTGGAAATTTTGAGCCCTGTATATATGTATATATTGCATTCTCTTCTGAATCCTGGGTTCTTCTTTAACTGACCCTGTTAATGTTATACCAAGTATATTACCTAGGGATGCACTAATATATCGGCCACCGAAACATATCGGCCAAAAGTGGCACTTTTGGCATATTGCCGAAAGTGCCATTTTCTGGCCGATATATTGGTGCATCCCTGCTTTCTCTCCTCCCCGCTGGGCGCTGCTCTGTGTCCCAGCATGGAAGTGAGAAACTGTCACAGGCGGCTGAGCGCTGCGGTAGGAGAGCGCTGTGAGCGGCCGGCATCTCCTCCCACACCGCTCCGCCTCCTGTCACAGATCGTCAGAGCGGTATGGGCAGAGACAGCCAGCGCTGTCACAGGAGGCTGGGCTCTCCTCCCTACACCGCTCACTCAGCCTCCTGTGACAGCGTGTCAGGATGGAGAGCGGGTACAAACACTCAGTGATCGCTGAGTGTTGTAGATAATTACAAGTTTTCTCTAGGTAGTAGCGCTCTCTCTCTTGTTTTTTTCTGTTTATATGTCGAATTTGCAGGGTCCTCTCCCTGTCAGTGAGAGCCTGCACACCATAATTTACAGCCTGTGATTTATCCAGTGACCAAGTATCAGTCGTGCGCTTATGTTTTTGTTTTTCTGCATTAAGCTATGTGTAAGTGAACAAGATCTAAAAATCGCCATAATAAAAGCCCCAAACCACATCCAATATTTTTTTTTTTGCAGAAATAATTTTTATTAAAGATTTCTCAAAAACAACTTGTCCATAAATACACTAAGAATGTGATTAAACATATTAAAAACACAACACAAAGAAAAACCATAAATGAGTACCTGAGAGCAACGGAGCGACCCCGTTATTGCTTGAAGTGCATAACACCCCTCCAGGGAAAGGGAGCTCTGAATTCAGAAGGGGCCCTCCACACAAATGAGGAAGGGATTACCTCTAGGCTTCTGATAATGTGTAAAATAGGGTCATTGTTTTGGTACAAATAGCATGGGCACACATCCAATATTGTATTCTATATGAATGCAGTAAAGTATTGGACTAATAAATATTGATATAATACTTTACTGCATAAACATGGAATAAAATATTGGATGCGTTGGGGCGTTTATTTTGGCTATTTTTAGATCTTGTTCACAAAATATGCAGAGCGTGTTGTAGAGCCGATCAGCTGGTATCTGGGACAGGCCCCTAGTGATTGGCTGTTGAAATATAGAAGTAGTATGTATGCTGCAACCTACATGCCTTGGTCTATGCATTGGAAGCGGCTGGCTGCCTTACGACATATTCTGCCATGAAGATTTGGCCTCCTATACGCAGCTTTATATCTGCAGCTACAAGTCACTGAGCTGCATTTTGAGAGACGTTCATCACCACTTAAATGAAATCGCAGCCAAGAAACACTTAGCAGTTCCTGTGCTTTGTGTGTGTGCAGGAGATGGGACTGCGGTGCCAAAACTCGACATCCTATCCTGGAACTAAACACTTGTCACTTTGTGTCACCTCTCAAGTGGCAGAACCATGTGTGGATGTCCAAGGTCATCGCAAACTGCAGTTTTTAAACAGTCACCGGTGTCAAGACTCCCACTGCTGACAATATTTATTTTGTGCAGTTTTGGAAGATTGTCGGAATTATTATCTGAAGACACTAGTCCGCTTTCATGGTGTCTGCCGTATTAGAAGTCCTAGCTTGACTTGGGTTCAGTTTCTGCCAAGAAGACGCTTTGCATGGTGTGTATATTTTTCTCAGGGCCCTGTGAGGTTTTCAGTATATTTCGGCAGGGCGGAAGATTTATAACGCAGCCTCTACATGTGTGTGAATGTGATGGGGACATTAGATCGTCAGCTCTTCCGTGGGATGAGGGCTGGTATAAGTGGCTCAGTGTAGAGGAAGAGGTGGCAGTGCTATGTAGACGAGTACATGAATTGAGGATGATTTAGTGGACTTCATGAATTGTGGCTATAATAAATGTACACACTTACTCTCCCCTTCCTGCACATTCACACTCCCCTTCCTGCACACTTACTCTCCCTGTACACTCAACCCTGCCCTTCTTGTACATTCAACCCACCCCTTCCCATGCACTCAACCCTCCCCTTCCTGTACACTCAACCCTCCCCTTCCTGTACACTCAACCCTCCCCTGGCTGTCTGCAAGAGGTTGATATCAGGCCAGATTTAAGTACTTACTGCTGGCATTTGAAAAATGCATTTAATGATGTTTTATTGATCACAAACGTGCATTAATATGTGTGGAATTGTATGTATGGAATTAAAGGTCAATGCTCTTCTTTAGTTTCTCTAGTTTCTCTGATCTTACAGATCACAGAGCTAATTTAATAATACACCATTTATTTTTTGTCTTGAATGAAATTCACGTCTGCAAATTTCTTCAGCGTATGAGTAGATAAGATAGACATGCTCAAGAATATATACAGCCTAAAATCCAACCTTTGTGCCCAGATAGGGGGAAAAGGGTCAAAGGGCAAAGCATATGATTCTAATCTATAAAGTACTCCATTCTTTCACATGGGGCTTATTCAGACCTGAGACGCCTTCAGTTCCTTAGCCAAGCGCTGGGTAGCTGTTCTGCAACACCTCAGTTCTGAACACTTCGGCTGCACAGTGCCAAGCAAAATTGCGGAGGCTGATATTTTTGACTAATAAATACAATTTTCCAACTAATATTTGTTCCGGTCGTCCACCAAAACATTAAATTGTAGGTTTCCACGCTACATGTATGTCCTCCATCGGGGTTCAGGCACCTTTCTTCACTGCACCCAGGTGTGCCCACAGTTAAAATGGCTGCCGGCGCTCTGTCCCCACTTTCTCCATCACACTCAGCACTCTGCATCCACACTGACTTGCAGCACAGCGTTCAGTGGCAGTTTGCTAACTCAGCACTCGCAGTGGCTGAGCAACTAAACACCCCTCTAGTACCGTATGCAACAGCGATCATAGTGCGGAGCATTTAGGCCCTGTTCACACCTTTACGTTTTGTCGCGGGTTCAACGCTCTATGAACGCTCTACAAAACGTACAAACATGAAAATCCCATTGTTTTCTATGGGTATGGTTCACACCTTTCCGTATTTCCGCCCGTCTGAACGCCCTACAAAACGGCCTACGCCCAAACAAGTACATGTACTTCTTTGGGCCGTTTTTGTTGGGCGTTTCCATTGGGATACAGCCAAGTTAGCCCTCGGAAACGCGTGTTTGTCGCGCAGTTTTTTAACCGCAAATCGCGGTAAAAAAAACGCGCGACAGACGGGCATATTCAATACGCCTAGATGTGAACCCAGCCTTAGAGAAGAACCGATTAAATTTGAGGACCAGCAGGGAAAATGTGCAAATATGGAACATTAGAAAAAGCCAGCAGCCGTTTGAGGTTACTGGGGTCTGCTGTTCTCATAGAAGAGTATGGGATGTGGGTTATGTAACATCTTCCTCTCTGTTTCTGGTACCCACATGGTATTTTCAAAATGACAAATGCAAAAGGCCATCACAGTATGTGGTGACCTGCAGTGCACGGAATTTCTGTCATACCGCACTGTGCTCACAGGAGGGGACAAGACGTGACATTTCACCCCCAGCCAGCTCTGTTCCAGTGTTTCTCTGTGTGTAATAATACTCCGTGTTCTGGAAAGTGTTCGCTCTAATTTTCTCTGTGTTTTTGTTTCAGTATGACAGACTTAACCTGATCAAAGTAAGATGTTCTCTCTTTGTTCTCCTCTGAACCGCTGTGCCCTGTCCTCTTCCCTTCCCATCCAGCCCTGGCTGAGTAGAGATCACAGCTAGATAGCCGTTCCTACTAGTTTGTCCCGTCCCATCTCGCCCTCTTTTATGTCCCCAGCATAGTTGGAAAGCTTCATTTTATTTACTGTTTGTTACAGTTCCCTTACTGTGTCTGATGATGAATGGATCCAGCTACTAATAGAATGCAGGAACCCATGGCAACCAGCCACAAACTTCTTCATTGATAATGTTGTTCTAAACTGAAACTGATTGGTTGCTATGGGCATGTTATCATTACCTTTTATGTAGTAGAAATTAGGGATGCACTGATACCAAGTAATGAACTCGGTAGAAGTACAGATACTTTTCCAGCTCCAAGACTAGACTAGAGAAAAACTCAAAAGTTAGGAGGCCGCTGTGATTTGTAAGGAGCACACGGAGCTCCTGGGATTTGTACATCTCCGTTGTAATGTATAATTTTGTTTTTATAAACATATAAAGGGATGCACCGATACCAGTTTTGCGAGTACAAGTACTGATACTTGCCCAGGTCCTCACAGATACAAGTACTGATACATTTTTGTTGTCATGTGACAGTTTTTCTAAAACAATACAGACTAATGATTTCAGAACAGTGGTGGAGCGCCAGAGCCAGGTCCCAGCTTCAACCGCTGCACCCCTGGTAGTTCTCATGAAAATGCCAAGTATCGGCACTGGTACTCGAAAAGTATCTGTGCATCCCTAGTAGAAATACAATGGAATGATTTGTTCATTTATTATGCATTAAATGGGTCCTGAGGTCATAGCAAGTATACATTCATCTGCTCTGGTGTGGATTGGAGTTCTCTTCTTTTTATTTGTGTTCATTTTCAATCAAATTTAGCTGCAATACTAGTTCTGTTTCAGCATAATTCTCACTCTCAGTAAATATGATTATAGGGTCTATTTTGTAAATAATTTGCAGAGCCATTTGCCCTAGCGAATCTCTGTGAGCGTTCGTTCTGTGTGAATAGAGGCAAAAATGAATGTTGTTAGTCTGTTTTCTTTTCAGGCCGAATGTAATATAATACCACATTACGGCGCTGGGGAGAGTAGGAAATACAATACTTAAATAGGAAAGCATAGCACTTATATAAATACTTATTTGTTAAGCTCTTCTGCTCCATCTAGGGACCATAATGCAGTATTACATTTCATTTGACTGGTAAAGAAAATATACAAACAGCGTTAATTTTTGCCTCGCACAGAATGAACATTCACACAGATTCCCAGGTTGAATGGCTCTTGCAAATTGTTTATAAATAGACCCCAATGTGTTTAACATCAACTATCAATTGGACCAAACAAGGTATCTCGCTTGTGCTGTCAGTGTATTTTGAATTCATGTCATTGCTTGTCTTTTGGTTGAACTTGATGGACTTGTCTTTTCTCACCCTAACTTCAACTATGTAGCTATTTGTAAGTAAGATAAAGCCTCACATAGGCAATTCTTGTATACCCCTAAGTAGTGCACCTCCCATCAACCTATAACAACTACAACTAGCTCTGCAGGTCAGACCTACCCGATTCACAAAAGTATTTCAGGACAAGTCCTTCTGCATTGTGTTTACATTGGAAGTGATGAAACATCAGGGCACTTCCTCTTAGTATGGAGGCTTAAGCAGAGCTGTTGCAGCTCTGTCCAGCATCTCCCTGCAGCAATAGATCACTGCTATAATGATCTATTGCTGGCTTGATTCCAGCCAGCAGTAGATCATTATTGGAGGCAATCCGTTGCTCTCCACTGACCAGATGCAGACTAACATAAAGATTATTTTTCCTTATGTTTATTACAGAAACATAAACATAGTTAAAAAATATCTGTAAAAAATAAGTCAAGGCAACTGGACTTGCTGTATTTTTCTTGAAGACGTTTCACTGGTCATCCAACCAGCTTTCTCAATTCAGAATGACTTGTACAAAACATTATCTGGGAATAAATTTGGTGAATGTCGCTCCAATCCACATAATCTGTTATTTGCAACCAGGTGTTCATGGCATTTGCATAATTGGAGCTAGGAGGTGTTAACATGCCCAACCTACCCTGCCTGTGAAACCTCTTCAAGAAAAATACATATATATATATCTTTAAAAACTCTCCCCATATTACTCCCAAGGCCCCAACATTGTTCTGGATGACATTTTCATTTACTCGATGAGTGAAATGCTCACAGAAATGAACGCAATGTCATTTGGATTTTAAAGATCACAAGCCTTGTGCCCCCGACAACCCGCCCTGATCTTATCCTAATGTTATGCTGACCGTTTACAGAAACCACTTTTTTTCCCTGTGTAGCGTCGAAAGGGGAATACAGATCTGCGAAAGTAAAATGTTCACTTTGAGCTGTACCCCTCTGCTACATTACATGCAAGTCATCCTTATGTAATATTTGAATTGGCAGGCCTGGATGGTTATTTTTTTGGGGTGACCTATTTGGGGTTTGCAAATTATGTAAATGTTTCATTGTGAAAAATCGAAATAATTTTTTTTTTGCTACTTTTACACCATACAGTAATACCTTGGTTTACAAGTAACTTGGTTTGAGAGCGTTTTGCAAGACAAGCAAACATTTCTGAAAAATGTTGCCTTGATATACAAGCAATGTCTTGCAATAAGAGCAAAATCTTGTAGAAAAGCGCCACCCGAATAAAGCTGTAGCAGTGCGAGCGATGAGTCTGTTTAACGACAATGCAATGTCACATTGGATAGATTCCTTGTTAAGGTTTCACAAAATGAAAAAGATTCCATTGAGTCAAGAGATAGCAGTGATTCCGTTAGTGATTGTGAAAGTCGTCCTGCACAATAATCCCCCTCTCTCTTGTCCCCCTCACACCAGCCACGAAGGTACCGGTAATTGGTTTATTTTTCTTTACATTTTATACAGTATTATACTACAGTACAGTATTGTAATCATTTTTATATGAATATTTTTGGGTTGTGGAACGAATCATCTGAATTTCCATTATTTCCTATGGGGAAATTCGCTTTGATATACAAGCGCTTTGGATTACAAGCATGCTTCCGGAACTAATTATGCTCTTAAACCAAGGTATTACTGTATTTTTTTCCCAATAAGCCCTAAGACATAAAAATTAGAGGTGCACCAAAATGGAAATTTCAAAACCGAAATTAAAAAAAATGTCAGACCGAAACGAAAATATTTTTTATTTTTTTATAAACTTTTTAATTTTTGTATTCATTCATTTTTTATTAAATATTTATATTTTTTACTTTACTTTTAAGGGCTTCTGGGAAAAAGAGATTGAGGAAACAGAGTCCTCAATCTATTTTTCTGCAGCCCCAGTTATCAATGAACAGATATCCTCTATACTGAGTGTTCCTGTTCATTCATAACATGAGGACATTGTGTGTTTACTATAACCACAATCATGAATGGACAGGAGGTGATGTAGATCACTTCCCATTCATTCATAATTGAGGATATAATAAACATACTATGTCCTCTATTATATGCAAACACTCAGCGATCACTGATCACTGAGTGTTTGCTCTCACTCTCCTCTCTGAATCGCTGTCACAGGAGGCTGAGCGAACGTTGCTGGGAGGAGAGCTCAGCCTCCTGTGACAGCGCGGGCTGTCTCCGCCCACACACCGCTCTGCGGGACTGTGATAGGGGGCTGAGCGGTGTGTGAGGAGAGACGCTCTCCTCCCCTAGCGCTCGGCCGGCTGTCACTTTCTCTCCTCCCCGCTGGAACACAGAGCAGCGCCCAGCGGGGAGGAGAGAAAGAATAGATGCACCGATGTATTCAGTGGCCGATATATCGGCCGCCTAATAAAAATATATTCATACACATAGCAAATGAGAGCACCATCTGTCCTAATGAAAATATAGAATATTTTGGGGTCGGCTACAAACACTGACTGGCCATAATGTACCAAACAGAATAATTTCCAAAAAACAAAGCAAAGTGCTCTTAGAAGGGGAATAAGAGAAAAAAAACCCGGGACCGGTCAGTATTGTCTGTAGCCGACTCTGCATTTATTTTTTCATGTATGTTCTAACTTGCTTTAGAAAAATAAAAGCTGAAATCCGAATGGTCGCTGTGGTCAAAAGGCACTTTATCTTCTTCCATTTCTTATATACAGGAGACCCACACTGGATAGTGGAACATTACTGTGCCTATGGGCCGGACGTAACAGATGAGATCAGATGATATTAGATGGGATATCATTGTCTAAGTGACTGTAGGGAGCAGCCTGGAAATGAGCCGTGTCTGCTTGTATGAAAGCAAAGTGAACTGCACTTCTGCCTCCTGCCTGCTCTGCGTACAATCCATATAAACACATAAACCTCCTACACAGTCTTCTGGATACGACAATCCACACTCTACACACAACGTACATTCCTTCATTCATTTCTTCTAGCTACGCTGCAGACTGAATCCAATTATTTCATGTAAGTGAATTACAAGCCAAGACTCCTTTTAATTAGTCCGCTCAGAAGAGTACAAACCTCTCGTCTGCACAGCTAGCAAATGGAAAAGCTTGCAGATGATAACATGCGATCTTTCCACACATAAGATTTATTTTGGTAACTTCCTCTCTTTGCTTCTACTGAAGCATCTATTTTGGGTGATTCCCCATTATAAACGTAACCATCATCGCAACAGTTCCCGTGGCCATTGTTTTCTTAAAAAACTGAAGCCAATATTTTTTTGTTCTAGTTTTGGATAGAGTACAGTTCCATCTGTGTCCCATTGGGGAGATTGCCCTTCACTTCCTGTCTGATAGCCACAAAAGGAAGTGAGAGGACATCCCTCCAAAGTGAGGGAAATGTCTGGTGGTCAGCAGGGTCCTCGGAACTATTGTCCCCATTGGAAAATTTCCCATCTATTCCTGTTCTGGTGACAACCCAAAATTTGGGATTTTCTTTCACTTTCAATGATAATGGTCACCAGAACACATAGAGCGGGTGAATCTATGAAATGAAACAGACTGAAATGAAAACCTGACAGGGGTTCTAATCCCTCTCTACTCTACCCACAACTAAAAAAAAGGTTTGGCCTTCTGTGGCACTTTAAAAAAAAAAATCTTTTCTGATACATGGAGGCTAGGTTCAGATATCGGCAATTCCAGGACCGCATGATCATACACGATAGTACACAGCGATTGCCGCACGGCCCCATTGATTTAAATGGGGTTACATCCGTGCGGAAGTCGCTATAAAAAGGTGCATGTACCTCTTTTTGTGACACGCACCACACAGTTTTTAGAACTGCGATCGTGCGCGATTGCACCGGCGGTATTGCGGCAGGAAACCGCGCAATCTGCCCGGCGCGACTGGGGTGCCATTAGAAAATAATGGCACCGCCAGCGCAATCAGCGGTGGTGGGTGATTCAGTGACCGCGTGGCCATCCGTGCGGTTTCGTGCAGGATGGCCACGCGATCACGGATCGCCATAGTGTGAACATAGCTTGAAGGTAACAGTGTAACGTTTGACTCTTACAGAAGTATCTATTGTTAGTTACGTCATACTTTTCATATGATAATTTAGGATTATATACAGTTGGAATGCATGCTGAAGACCAGCTGCCAGTACATGACCAAGGAGGCCATTTTGCTGTAGCCTGTGTCCCCGGACATAGCATTTTAGTGTCGCCACCTCTATATTCATACAGGAACCTTTCTCTTGAGAACAGCATTGTGTTTGCAAGGTATTGGCAAAATTTTTGCAGCTTGCTGGCTGCTCTCCTTTCCCTTTATGTCAAAGCTGATGATCAGTGTTCTAGGCTGTTACCTCTCTGTTATGTAAGAAGCTGTATGGCACACGGCAGCCCTGTAAGCTGTCATTATCACCATGTCACCAGAGACTCACGCCATACAATTATGCTGACACGCAGACATTGAATGCCGAAAAGCCTTTTATCCCTTCTTTACTGCTGACCCTAGGCATTTTGTGGATCGGAGCAGTACTGTAGACGCCGGCTATACAAGGACTGCCAGCAAGGTTTACAGTGGAAACACTTAAATCTGAATTTTAAAAAAAAACAAATATTTAAAAATGAATCCAATTATTTTTTTACATGTAACACTTGCTGGTGAATCTGCCTGTATATCAGCTTCATGAAATCCACAACTAGTACACACTGAGATGAGAAAGAGGGACAACCCCCCCCCTCCCCCGTCCCCAAAGAATTAATATGCAGAAAATAATAGCTGAAATCCACGAGTGCTTATTTTCCTAAAACAAGAAACGGAATAATGAACATGTTGGATGAAATTCCTAGGCTTGGCCATTCACTATATGGATTTCAGCCGTTTTTTTGATGAACCTGACGAAATTCGCACAGTGGGTGCCGCTGTCGGCATCCCATGAATCGGCTGATTGAAGGAGCTGGTTGGAGAATCTTTGAACGAGCAGACAATCAGTGTTATTCTCACAGTGCTTGCCGTCAGAATGCAATGAACACAGCAGGGGATTCCTCGATCAATGCTCGTAAGCATTGATGGTGGAATCAGTTATGTGTCCTTCATTCTTGCAGGGTATGACCAGCTTCAGTGAAGTATAACACTTTAGGTAGTTGAATAGTATGTTTATAGAGATCGTTACATTAGACCGAAATGAGGGACAACAGAGAAGGGAAGAGGGACAGAGGGATTGTATTCCAAAAGAAAAATGGTCCCTCTAAATGAAGGACAGTTGGGAGCTATGGGAATATGAGAGGCCAATCAGGACTGCACGGTGCCTGTCAATGGAACACCGAACATACTCCGATGAGAGGAAATCATGGAAATTATATGATCATTGTTCTGCTGCCATCTTGTTCTCCATACAGCTGGTTTCAGGAGGAGACTTAACTGCGCGAGCAGACGTTTAGTCGCCATTTTGTGCTATAGTCACCCATGAGATTAGTGGCTTTTCGATGATTGTATGGGGAATGTGGTTATCTATGAATATTGGGGATGGTTGCAGTTGGTTTATAGTTGGGGCGCATAGCTGAAAGCCTGAGATTGTGGGGTGTATTCATAAACACTTTACAGAGCTCTTCATCCCATGAAACTGTCTGTGCGAATGGGACAAAAATCAACAACATTTGTATATTTTATTTCCAGGTCGAATGTAATTCATTCATAACATTAGAGTGAATCAGGAAAACACTGCATTATGGCCACTAGATGGCGATGAGGTTCATAGGCAATAAGTATTGATTTCCTGTGATCGGCTCCTCTAGCAGCCATTGTGCTTGTAGAAATGACTTGGAGAACCCCCCAAAAATGTGAGGTTTCCTCTACAGTCCGACTTCTATCATTCTCAGTCTTCTCGTGTTTGGAAACTGATATCAATCCAAAATAAATGAAATGAGGTCTTTTATAAATTGTGATTTTCACTGACTGACTTGCAATTGTGAACAAATCCTTCGATTTTTATATTTTCATGTGTTTTTTTTTCTAGCTTCATAAAGCACAAATTTTAAAGGCTGATTTTCTTTTTGTATTTGCATTTATGAATTGTTGACAGCTTAATCATTTAAGATAATATAAACCAAAGGTGTGAATAGTGTTTTTTCCCCTTAATATGATATAATGAAATTCAGCCACTAGATGGCAGTACTGCAGAGGTGTTTCCAACATCAGATCTGGTGAGAGGCGTTGGAGTTCAGTAAGGCCGCAGTACTGTAAAAATGTAATGACTCTGTATTCCTCTGAATGTGTATTATAATGTCAGCCAAATCATTCTCCTGTACTTTCATCCCTAACCACCGTCATTTATTTCATGAACACAATGTGAATATATAGGAAGTTCACCTGTAACGAATATGTATTTAACTATTGTAGAGAAGGCAAGGCATATGTATGCAGAAATAGCTTTTCTCCAAAGAGGGTACTCTTTGATTTGTCCTATGGGTGCCCCCCCCTTATTGATTGTAGTGGCTGTATTAAAGTGACACTAAACTCAGGAGTTAAATCTTAAAAATACAATCAAGCATCTTAACTATGAACAACAATGTATCTTATTTGTGTATCACTCGGCTGTAGATCCTCCAATCATCTCTGACTTGGTGCTGACACTGTCCTTCCTTCTGGAGGGGGGCTACTTTTGTTCCCCATGGTCCCTGTGTGTGTTGTAAAGTAGTCACCGCTCCAAGTTCGCTCCTGTGATGGACTACAATCTCAGTACAAATTAGTATACTAAACATGAGATTGTAGTCCATCCCGGGAGCGAGCTTGGAGCGGTGACTACATTACAACACACACAGGGACCATGGGGAACAAAAGTAGCCCCCCTCCAGAAGGAAGGACAGTGTCAGCACCAATTCAGAGATGATTGGAGGATCTACAGCCGAGTGATACACAAATAAGATACATTTCTGTTGATAGTTAAAGTACCTGAATTTATTTTTAAGCTTTAACGTCCGGGTTTAGTGTTACTCAAACCATAAGTGTGTTGCCTCATGACCGTGTTACATCCCAGATATCTTTGTAGATATTTGAGACAGATTGTGCTACATGTATGGCTGCTTCACATGTTGTTTACTTCTAGCCCTGTGTATCATCCCCAGGTCTGCCATTTTTTGGGTGGGTTTAAAGAACAGACAGATAATCTGCAAGACAGACAATTCTCGCAACTTGCTACATTATGTAGTTGGCATATAGCAGTGGTTCTCATCTTGTGTAACCTCAGGACCCACATTTATCCTCGGTCATTAAGTCACAACCCAATTTGCACTGCAATGGAATGCACTGCTTTAGGGGTAACGCGTGTTTCTGGTGCGCGTGCTTGTACAGCTGCCTTGTACACCCTGTAGAGGTGCCAGGAGCCAGAATGTGACATCACTCCAGGTCAGGCACTTCTACAGGACACGCCAGGGGGCTGTATGCAATGCAGGTATGGATGGAGCTCCGTCGCGGCTATACCTCCAGTCCACCCCACCTCAAGCTGGCACTTGGCACCGGGCAACATATTTTGAATGGCTGCTTGGAGCAAGAACTGACAATGCTGCGCTAGGGGGAGGCAGAGGAGCCTCTCACCTAGAACAGTGGAAGGCATAGGGCGACCCACGACCCACCAGTTGAGAACCAAGGGCATATAGGCTTGGCTGGGTATCAGGCAGCAAAGTCTTAAAGCAAAACTCTGTGCACAAATTTTTATTAACCCTTGCAGTGAGGCTACCCCCCCCCCCTCCACTGCAAGGGTTAACTGCCAGTTTTTGTCTAGGTTAAAAAAAAAAGTTATGCTTTATCCTCTGAGCTGGCCGACTGTCACACTACTCCCTCCAGCGATGGTATTTTCTTTGGCGTCCTCAGGTCCTATACAGTGTATAGAGCGTGATGACTCAGGAACCTTAGACCACTGCAGCGGAGGCGGAGCGAGGCAGAAGGGACCAGTCTAAGAGCAAGCTGGCTCTGAGGATCAGGTGAGTACAACTTTTTTTTTAACTTAGATGTGAAACATGAACTCGAGCAGTTACCCTTGCAGTGTGGAGGTAGCCCCACTGCAAGGGTTTATACAGCTTGTGCCCGGAGACAAACCCCATAGTGATCAGTGGGCAGAGTGCTTCCACAAAGTTAAACCATTTGTGCACTTGAGTTCAGATCACCAAACAATAGGAAAAGTCCTTACAGGACTCATCCCACCAGCATCAATCGATGGATTTCTAATGCAAAGACTATCCTTTTCATCTGGAAGTTTCCGCTTCATGACAAAAAAAATCCCCAAACTTGTATAACTGTCCGTACTTGCCCCCGAGCCGCAGATACATTGTAGCTGCCACTATGACCCAATACCTGGCACTCCATACTGGATGTAGATAATGGCTCTCTGCCAGATTGTGTAACTCTTTTGGGTATAATGGAAATGATTCCATTCCTAGTAGTGACCCAGCATTGCCTGACCCCTCGCCTATAGCCGTGCACCGGTCAAGGGGACAACGCACGGCGGGTCTTGCTCTGTATGTCAGTAATGTTTCACAATGAGTTCATGTTTCACTCATCAATAGGAATGCCGCGTCGGCAAGTCGTCTTTCACAAGCCCATTCATCAGCCAGGTGGTGCTTTGATATTTATAGAACATGTTATTCAATCACAGGTTAAATGTTACACAATTCTATCAGTGAGCTGATTAATACTCTCACTTCCATAGAACTGCATGACAGCCGTTACAGGTGTAATATTATTTAACAATGGTAACAACTCGTATATCATCTCTTAATTGAGCCCCATGGCAGCAAAGTTTTCACACAAACTGTCAATTGTCCCCAAGCTGCACGGCACGGGACTCATATAATCAGCACCACATCTCTTCTATTCTATACATCATTATTGTTGTCCTGCTGTGAACAGTATAATTTGATGTCTTTGTGCCGATGGATTATGCCGGTTCATGCATTAATAAAAGCTACATATATTATGACAAAATATTATGGGCAGAGCCTGCAGTCAGACGCTGGAAGGGTGCAGCAGGGCAGATCATTTCAGGTCAGTCTTTTCTGCCAGCTAAGATTAAAGGAGATCAGATAACATACCGAAGAGTACAATTGTAAAAATGTAAAACTGTTATTGGTGTTCATATTCTTTTGAGGGGCCCGCTTACACCTATGTGTGGTAATACACTTGTGTAGGTGTGAATAGGCCTTCGTAATTTAATTTTAAAAATGTATTAAACTGCAGTATATACAGTGAGGAAAATAATGATTCGTTCCCCTGCAGATTTTGTAAGTTTGCCCGCTTAAAAAGAAATGAAAGGTCTCTGTGCTTGCCAACAAGGGTTTCTCCACCAAGCACTAAGTCATGTTTTGCTTGGGGATCAAATACTTATTTTACTCACCGAACTGCAACTTAATATATAACATTTGTATCGTATTTCTTTCTGGAGTTTTGATATTCTGTCTCTATCATTTAAAATACACCCTCAACACAGAAAAGCTTATATTAAGCAGATCAGGTTGGAATTCATAAACAGTAGTTGGCCAAGTTTTGCAAAGCCTCCAAAAGATTTTAATAAAGCCCTGTCATAAATGGCTGTGGTAACCACGATTAAACCAGAGCCCGGAAAGCCAGGACTTTTGATGAATTCCTTTTGTAAAATAGTTATTAGAACATTCCAGGACTGGTTGAAAGCAATATACATCTTGGTCTAGTGTTTTGTTTTTTTTAAACTGCCAGAACCAAAATCTATTTATATTCCATAAATCCTGATATGATAACGCTGCATTCATAACAGGAGTCTGGCTCAATGCATGAGAAGATAGTTACATAGTATTTCAGGTTGAATAAATACACAGGTCCATCAAGTTCAACCTTTGTGTCAAGTGGGTACCAAGTATGACTGTGCACTCTGTCCACGGGGCAGATTGGCCACAGTACATCTCCTAGGAGGTGGATGTGTCTGGCTCATAATGTTTGGTCTCTATCAACTCTTGTTTTTATTCTATGCAATAGCATGTTGGTTATTGGACTGTAAAACTTGGTCATCAAGAAGTATTGAAACATTTATTACATCTGGCCTTGAGGAAGCGTCTACTGAATAAAACACTTCAATGCCCCTCCATATACCCTTCAGACCCTTTTGGTTGTGTAAACACCCTCTGGAGGGTCAACAAAAATGCTGCAGATGCTTCAATTGGCAACTGGAGTTCTTGTATTACCATTGAAATTGTGCCAGAATGCTAAGAGTCCTTTTTGAGGGCCAGTGTCTGTTGGCAAAGTTGGCTTGGTCTGTGGTTCTGGTGCACAGTACAATTCACGTCAAAGTAAGTCAGATTCTAAGTACCTTCATTTTTAATCCCATTTATTTCACTGTTGCTATTGTCAGTTGTGTAATATTTCTGTAAATATTTTTTTTGCACTTTTTTTTTTCCTATTCTTTCATTTAAAAAGATATTTGAATATCCCGAAGCAGAATCTCTCAATGCTCTAACCAAAAATTTAAGAATCCTCCCCTTCTGTGAGAGCTGCCATATTTTAAACTCTGTTACCTTCCTGTCTGGCGTAGCAGCGAGTGTCTGACATTTCTTGACAGAATTGCCACAGCAGATGCACATGTTTCTGTTAAAATGTGGTGGCTGTTTGTGTATGCAAAGGGTTCACTGTGGAGTTTGCCGCCACAGAGACGATCACTTCATCACCCAGATTGTTGTCCTGCAGGATGGAAAATCTCTGTGGTGAGGCTGAGCGTGCGATATAACAGCAAAAGGTTTCCCAGCACACACATCAGCCAGCATGCAAAAAGAACCTGTGTAACCGCTAAGGTTAAAACAGATGTTTAGATACACGTCTTCTGCAGAATATGTGAAAGCCGCACAGCCTTGTCAAGGCTCCTCTGTATAGTGCGGTCCTAACTCTAACCTATCAGAGTCTCCATCTGGGAGCACATGTAGCAAAAGAAAAAAATGGGTGCAGGTTTGCCAGGAGGCAGCCCAACCTCCTTATAAGCACAGGGACACACAAAGGACCTCACACATCACAATGGCAGCTGAGACCCCCAGGTTTGGGGGTTTACCACTTGAACTTTTTCCAAACTGCTGTTTGTTTAGTACATCTGATTAGTAAATTGACACAATAGCTGTGCGCGCTCACAAGTGCTGTATGTATTTATCATATTATAACCCTAAGTCTGTATGTAGTGTTTATATTAGAACTAGTCCAGATGAATGAAGAGGAAGGTTTTCAGTTCTTTGGTGTAGGATAAGTTCATAAATCGTCTCTTCTGTCCGGTATACGGGGCGCTTTTTGTATAAGATCCAGTCAATTCCTAGGCTTGCCTAGGAAGTGTTGGTAAGATGCAGTGACATTGTGCAGTTCCAGCCATGCATCGTCCTAATTACAGCCTCAGGAACCAGAGTCCCATGATGTGGACGCGTAGTGTGCTGAAATAGCCGCGCTCAGCCATTTTTGATCAGACCGTCAGCATTAAGTAAATGGAAGGAGTTCTATTTCAGAACATCCAGCCTCCATTTGAAACATTAACCCCATAGTGACCAGTCCTAGTACATTTCCAGACCTACCAGTGGGAGGTACTGCTGCTTCAGTTTGATTTGTATTGGGTGACTTGGAAGCTTGGTATGCTAGCCGTAGCTGTGTGCTTAACCTACTTATTAAGCACGTTCTTGCTCATTTGCATTTGGAACGCCACAATTACATGTGTTTAAATAATAGATCATCTGATGTTCAGAGCTATTGGACATGACTCCTAAAGTATATGTTAACCCAAAACGTATTTTTAGTTTTGGATTATGGAAGGGTTAGAGCCTCTTTATTTGTCCTGGTGACTAGGGATGAATCTGGCCTTGGTGCAAACCCAGATCACCTAATTTTGCTCAAAACGGTAACTAGGGCTGCAACAACTAATCGACTAAATCAATAATAATTGATTATGAGAATAGTTGCCAACTATTCTCATCATTGGTGAGAGAGAGTTTTAATACAACCAATCGATTAGTTGAAAAAAAATAATCAGGCAACTAATCGATTATGAAAATTAGAAAAGGCTGCAGCCCCAACTGTGACTACCACCCCCCTGACCCAATCAGTTGCAGAGAGGCACATTCCCTGCCCTGCAGCTAGATGTCACAGAGAGGTGGGGAAATGTCCCTGCCGCCACTGATTTGGCCTGGGGGGGGTGGGGAGGCGAAGTGGCGATCACAGTTTTGAGTGGGCTTGGGGAAACTCAGGCAAACTGGGTTTACACCAAGCCCAGGCTCATCTCTACTGGTGACCATTGACCAATTGGAAATTCACATTTTTAGAACAAGAGGCGAGGCTAAAATCTTCCATTAATGTCACTTGTTTTGGTGGCAACTGTCAAAGAAGGGATCTTCCTGTTGTGTCTCCAGGATAGGAAGCGAAGGAAAATGTCCCCAACAGAATGCATTCAGCAAAAAACAAACTGACCTTCGGCTTTAACCTTTCCTCACTTATAAACTTATATTCATAAGCTGTAATTATGAAACAATGCTGGATAACTGAGTGTTATTTTATTTACACCTATCCAGATTTTGGTGCCCTTGTTTATTTTTAATTTCCTCTAGAAAGTTTCTGTTTATAGACGGTGAATTTATTTTACTATTATTTACTAAATACAAAGGGCCTGAGTGACTAAAGTGCGAGGAGTGTGATCAGTTCAAATATCCGATCAGGTGAAGCGGAAGCTTCGTTTTTTAAAATTCTCCTGCACATGATTGGATGTTTTGAAGCTGGTTTGTGTCCCCTCGCTTTAGGAAATGAGGCCCTAAGGGACATGAACACCGGCAGCTGGGTGATTGGGGGCTGTGTTTGGTCCTGCAGGGGAGCAATATTGGTCAAAAGGCATTTTCCCCTAAGGCCTCATTCACACGCATCGGAAGAGCAAAATTGTACGCATATTTGTAAACGCATATAGACGCGTATGTATGCGCATATGTGCATGAACTGTATGCAATCCAGAATGCATCATTTTGTAATAGAAACTTTAATGTACTGCACGCGTGTATAATACGCAGAAATCCAGAGCCCGGACGCATTTCGGTTCCATTTCTTTTTCAAAAATCTATGCGCAGCGTATTATATGGCAGTGTAAATGAGGCCTAACGCAACGTGTTTGAGAATCCTTAGGAACTCATTTGATTTCTGTACAAGTGGCCAATCGAATGCGATCTGATTTCCATCAAAGTTGTGATAAAACCTGAACACACACTCACACACAACCCCCCCTCTTACATTACCACATCTTCACTTTTTATTCTGCTACTAGCCTGTCATTTACAATGTATTCTAATACGGGTCTAATGGTGATTTAAACACTCCATTTAGCTAATGAATACATGTAATAATGGATCTCTATATATCAGAATGAAAGCATAACGCTGACCTTCCAATGTGATGATAGTACCGGGTATAATGGAAGATACGGTCCAGCAATCGCTCTACCTTTAACAATGTGATGTCTGTAATAACATTTTCATGCCGTGTATTTCTATATGACCTAGTTTTTCCATAATCCTTGTTCTTTTCTGTAATCCTTATAATGTTAGTGTCTTTAATGAAAAGATGAGCTGTTAACATGTTTTCTTTCTCTCCACAGAAGAGCCAGAGCTGGTACAATGTGAGTAAACCTCTATTCCTGCTTCATCTTCTTTATGTGCTTATTAATGTCATGTCTTTTGGCTTATCTGCCTTGCTGTGTGAATTTAATGTTTACTGCTTTTAAGTAGCAGGTAAGTGCTGCCTCCTGCTGGCCACTTCGCAGCATTGCTCCTCTCAGCTGTACTGGCTGTTTCTGATGGGGGTGGGATTCATGTGGTTATCTTTTTCTTTAGAGGTTTCCACATGCAGTGGATGAGATCAGGGCAGCTTGATTATTTCCACGATAGAGCCCGAACCCAGCCACAACAGTTTAGTTTTTGAGAGGGAACGGGTTAGAACTTCTGTCATGTTTTACATTCTGTCTATTTCCCTGCAGGGGAGATTTTCACTCACTTCCTGTTCTGCCTGTCACCTGGACAAGAAGTGAGGGGAACCTCTGCAAAAGAGGCAGCAATACAAACCTGACTGAGCTTCATCCCCACCTACTCAAAACTAAAAAATAGACCCCCTGGGCTGGATCTGGCTTTTAATAGATCCTACAAGTTTTTAGCAAGATCCTTCTATTGCAACCTTGCTGAGATCTTCTACAGAGCGAAAGAATTACAATCTGGCATTTTGTCATTCACTAATATAGATATTGTAGTAGGACTCCATCCTGCACTGCTTTGGACAGATTAGGGATACATTAGATGCTCAGGTTTTTATTGCTGTCTGTTTCTATGCTGGGAACTAAGATCTCTCCCCACTGTCGGTCTTGGTGACTGGTGCCATTAGGACAGACCAGTGAGGGAAAATCTCCCCATCCGATTTAATGTAGGAGTCCTTCATGGCTCTGAAATATTGTACTGTGGTATGATCTTCTGATGCAATAAAATATATTTTGTATGAATGATGGTGTGCTGACCTATTCCATGGATGTTCTGAATAATGCCAGATGTTTGATATTAGAGCACCCATACTAGAATAAACTTGTCACGATCTGGATCAGGCTCGGAGTCCAGTAGCTAAAACAGCAGGCAAAGTTTAGTCAAACAGGCCGAGTTCGGTACACAAGCAGACGATTGTAGCATAGGAGCAGGCAGAAGCGTAGTCAGAGATCAACTTGAGGTCAGTAGCCAAAGGTATCGGGTATGAAGTGGAAAACGATGAGAGTAGTCGTTGAATCAGCAGCCAAAGGTCTGAACACGGGTAGCAGTATGAGCGGATTGCATCACAGGAGGCGCAAGGAAGCAAGATATTGACAAGAGCACAATAGTCTGGCAAACAGGCAGTGCAGAGGCGTGGCTAAAATAGGAAGTTCAAGGGAGGAGCAAGGAGTTCAGCAGAAACTAGGTTTAGCTGAGGATTACACAGGAGATCAGGCAAGGAGCTATTCAAGGTTCTAAGGCGGCTCAGCATGTAGAACCACCACCAGCTACAGCAGAAGCCCTGTGTTCAGATCCGGTTCCTGACAAAGCTGCAGTATGGTGTGTGTTGTAAATACGCTAAACCCATCTCCCTATGGGGGACATAGATAGTGGTAAATAAACCTGAGGGCTCTGCAAATCTAAGAATCCAAGACTCGCCTGAGATAATCGTAGACAAGTTTTATTTTAGTAATATTGTGTGGTGTAGACTGAGTTCCCAGCTCATTTCTGTTCTCAATCATAAAGTGTGATTTTGTGACACTGAAACGAACCGCACCACCAGGGCCGGATGTACTCTCTCAGCTGCCTCAAGGCCAGGGTCCTTAACGCGCCCCCTCCTTGCCACATTCCCCCCATGGAGAATGACAGACCTGCAGGCTGCATACAAGTGATCTCGGTGACATCGCGGTGGCGGCTTCCCCGCTGTACGTTTAGCTCTGCGTGCCCAAAGCAGGGCTAAATGTATAAAACTACCCGCCCGGCTCCCGGAACTGCATCGGGAGATAGGAATTCCACACCCCTGCTGCCTCTCTACCCCCTGCTGCCCCAAGGCCGGGCCTTTGTTGGCCTTGTGGGAAATCCAGCCCTGCGCACCACCTTTCACTACCTCTAAACAATGGACACCAGCTTGCAGCGTTTTAACATGCAGGCTGGTGTGAACGAGCCCAGAGAATGAGTAGAAGCATCTGATGGCACAACGTTGGCTGTTGGTGGGCTGAAGTTACCCATTTCAGCAGGTTAGAAATAATAGTAGTTGTAGGATGGGGCTATGACCATATGGCATGTCACGGCACCATGTAGACTCACTGGCACCTCTGGCCAGGCTACATTTGCTGTGCCCATGTGACCCTGCTGTGCTCCACCCAGACCACCCTATCAGCCACTACGCCAGGTCAATTGGCATCTACAACACTGCATGGCAGGCCTCGGTTTATCACTTCCAGCCACATCCATGCACTGGATTGTACTACAATCCACCTCAAACATGACTTCTTCTGCAGCACCCCAATAATGAATAGCAGTCGGTGTACCCCCAATCCTAGCCAACTCAGTCTGGTCCATTCTTCACAATAAAAGAACTCATCTCCACCTTGTATACACACCAATCTGTTGCTTTCCACATCTCTGTCCCCATGAGTTTTCCACATTGCTACACCAACCTTCAACTTGTTCTAAGGGGTCACACTACTTTCCCATTCTCCCCACCGTCCTCTAACTCTCACCACACATGTTATACAATCTGGTTGTACAATCTCCTTTAGGCTGGGCACACACCTTACAACCATCGCAAGACTTTTGTCTTGCGATGGTTGTAAGGTACTTAAAAAAACGTACGATCTGCCTATGTTGCATAGGCAGATCGTACTTGCGATGATCGCAAGCCACGCCCCCTGAGGGGCGGGCTTCCGATGACCGCAACGCCGAACGGGCAGTGTGCGCTTGCGCACACCGGCCCGTGCGGCTGTTATCGTACGGGCATGCCACAAACCCGCCGAACATCGTACGATGCTCGGCGGGTTTTCAAACATGTCCGTAAGTTTAAAGTCGTGCGACCTTACAGTAGTAGAGGTCGCACGGCTTCCACACACCTTACGATCATCGTACGATCGCGGGATTTCCCGCGATTATCGTACGATAATCGTAAGGTGTGTGGGGACCCTTAGATCTGCCAGCAAATATGTAGTGCAAGGGCCTGTCCGATTGCATGCAGATTGATTGGATGGATTAGGTAGGTCCTCAGGTTCTGCTCTCCAGTAGTCACTTCTCTTCTCAGTCACCGGTGAAATCCCACCTCTAACACACAGGTCTCTGTCAATCCTAAAGGATGGTCCCACCCATTGTAGTTACTATTGGTTGGTGGCCACTGATCTGGGCATGGCGTTCTAATGTGAGGAAACCGAGTATGGAAGTCATGACCCCACATGTAAACACAGCCCTTTGTACCATGTTTGCTTACTGTCAGAGCAGTCGCTAACGTGGCCTGGCACTGAGTGAGATTGTGGCTGAAACTGGGTCATGGCCCGGTGGATGAGAACCACTGTTCTGTTCAACACCTCACACAAATAGGACCATAAACAGAGTATAAAACTCACCTCTTTATTTTCTGCTTACTTTTATACCAGGCATGTCAGATTTTTTTTTTTATGCCACATTCAGCCCTTCCCTTCTTTGGGGTTGTCATTGGTTTTTGATTTGTAAGTGAATGACCCCCTGCATTCCCACTTCCTTGCATTTTTTTCGGCCCTCAGTAAACAAAATGTGGCCATTTGAAGCTACAGTCCACTCAGTTTGTCTCACTGTCTGACATATCTGCTCTCGGTAATCTAGCTTCTGCCCACAGCAGAACATACAGTTCTATGTTTCCTGCCAGAGGAACCAATTGACACTTTTGTATAAAAAGATAAAAGGTCCATTAGATAGTGAGCTCCCTCCGGGTTGGGCAATAATGGTAACGAGTCTAAATGCCCCAGATACAAAGCTTGGAAAGCGACCATTCAGGTCTACTCCGGGGTTGTGATGAGTGCTACCAGCAGAAGGAAATGTTTTTATTTTTGTTATTATAATACAGGATTTATATAGCGCCAACAGTTTGCGCAGCGCTTTACAATATAAGGAAGACATTACAAGCACAATACAATTCAAGACAAGATGGTAAGGAGGGCCCTGCCCCTGAGGGCTTACAAGGGAGGGGGAAGTGATACATGAGGAGGTACCTGTGTGGGGATGAATTGTTTGAGAACGTGATGGTTGAGTGGTTAGGTTGAGTTGGGATAGGCTCCCTTGAAGAGATGAGTTTTAAGCGATCGCCTAAAGGCAGTCAGAGTAGGAGATAGACGGACAGGTTGGGGTAAAGAGTTCCAGAGGATGGGAGCGACTCTAGAGAAGTCCTAAAGACGAGCATGGGAGCAGTTGACGATGGAGCTGGAAAGTAAGAGGTCTTTGGAAGAGCGGAGGGGGCGTTTAGGGTGATACTTTGAGACAAGGTTTGAGATATATCCGGGGGCGGAAGTTGTGGATGGTTTTATAAGTGACTGTTAATATTTTGAATTTTATCCTCTGGGCGAGTGGAAGCCAGTGCAGGGATTGGCAGACACTGAGCGGTTGGTAAGGTGAATGAGTCTAGCAGCTGCATTCATGATAGACTGAAGGGGGGAGGAGCCTGTGTAGAGGTCAGCCAATGAGGAGGGAGTTTCAATAGTCAGTCTCTCGTCTCTTCCCAAGACGAGAGATAACACGCAAGTGAATGGGTAATTTAGCGGTTTCATTAGTGAGGACGGGGGGCGTATTTTGGAGATGTTACGATGGTGAAGGTGGCAGGATTCGGATAGTGATTGGATGTGGTGAAGAAAGGTGAGGTCTGAGTCAATGATCACACCTTGGCATGGGGGGAGGGGTGGATGATTGTGTTATCAATCTCAAGGGAAAAGGAGATTTTCCAAGTTCTCCGTTAGTAGCAGGAAGAAATGTGACCACAAGGCACAACCAAGTGATTCCTTTAGACTTCTCATTATCAGAACAATAAAGATACAGAGATGGTGGAACGGAGATATATCTATATATAGACACTGTGATGACTCATTGGGAATATACCAGGAAAACAAATTCCTCCTTCAGATAATGTCCAATCACCATGTTTATACAATGGAAGAGCTGTGCAAAAACTGTGCCGCCCACTGGGCTGTGTGTAATATGGAGACTTGAGTGATGGGGAATCACACATTCACTGCTAGATCCACACTGCTGTCCCATTTAGTACATCTATCATTTTATGTTTCACATACAGCACTCGTCGTAGTGTCGTCTTTGTGTCATACCGGCAGCTTATATTGTATTCTTATGCAGAATTTGTATATCGCCAACAGTTTGCACAGCACTTTACAAGATAAAGGTAGACTGTACAGTTACAACGCATCTCAAGACGAGGGTTAGGAGGGCCCTGCCACTGAGAGCTTACAATCTATATTATGAAAACTTAGTACACATCCCTCATTAAGGGTCGGCGCACCCAATACTGAGATTTCATTTTCTGGGTAATGCTAACGCTCTGGAACGCACTCTTGGTGGTGTGACTGGGCCCTCAGATATAATAACTACTGTGCAATGTCCTGCAACTTTCACTGGGTACATGACCACCTCTCTCCTAACTGCATACTTAGTCAGGAAAGGTCCTTTCGTTATTTTCTGAGCCATTATGGCTGCTATTCTTAAAGTAGAACTGAGGGCAAAGCTTTTTTTTGTTTGTTTTGGTTTTGGATAGAGTAAGGGAGGATTTGTACTACGGTATGTCTGTTTTTTCGCCATCTGTGTCTCATTGATTTCCCAGTCCGATAGCCACAACAGGAAGTGAGAGGAAATCCCTGGCGGTCAGCAGAACTAGTGTCCCCATTGGAAGATTTCTCATCTATTCCTGTTCTGGTGACGTCACAAAATGTTGGATTTCCTTTTACTTTCAGTGATAACGGTCAACAGAACACATAGAGGGGGGGGAGGGGGGATCTCCCTAACAGGGACACAGACAGCAATAAAACCTGTCAGGGGTTCTAATCTCTCCACTCTATGCAAAACTAAAAAAGCAAAGTTCTCTGACTTCAGTTGACTTTAATCTTTCCTGTAATCTACTTTTATTGGAAATACGGAGATGGTACCACAATGCGTGGGCAGCATCAACTACCTCTCTGCCCTCCACGAAGCGCACTATGTACTTTGTGTGTGAAGATTAAGCTAGAGCTGAAAAAAAAAGTTTTTATGACTTTGGAGGGGAAACGTGAACAAAAGGTGTTAATATTTACCTAGCTTCGTTCTGTAATCTGTAGGAACTCCGTGATTAGTCAGCCTAATAATCGCTATCATGATATTTTCTAGGTAGCAACAGTGTGTATATTGTATAAAACACATTTCGGATTTATTCTGTAAATAGTTCACAGTAGGGCCATGTCCTCTCTTGCTTCCAAATCAATCTTTTCTTTGGTTGATGTCCAGGGGTGTAGCTCAGCGGTCCCACACTAAATTCTGCAGATAAACAGCAGAGGAAGGATAGTCCAGATCGTGTGATTGAGATTGTGAGACGCATTCCTCCGTGGTGGTTTTGCAAAGCAAGACAAGCCTTTAAAAAAATAAAAGTACGTCTATACCTGTTGAATGCTTGGCCTGCCAGTTTAGCAATGTAGTTTGCTACCCTCTGTTCTGATCAGGTGAGACTAGTAACATAATACAATCTCCCAATTTTGGAGCAAAAACAAGGTTGTCGTCCTGTGTAGAGGTGAGAAATGTGGGCAGATCAGCCACTAGAGGCCTAATTTTCTTTAAAGAGGAACTTTACCCATATCTTCCAAATTACAAATACACCTTTTAGAAATGTTTAGTGATGACAATCTACAGACACACACTCCTAGATAATTGTCAGCTTTGTTTTCTTTGCATACCTTATTTCTCTTTTCCTCCCCAGTCTTCTGACAGTGGCCATTTTAACTAAGGGCAGGTTACTAGATCTCCCTTTACTTCCTGGAATTCTGGCACATGTGACTAGACATGTGACCGTGGACATCATCTCAGGGGATTAAAATGCCTTTCCCTGAGATCTCATGAGATTACAGAGGAGATTTCCCAGCCATGCTCTGCTGATGTAACCTTCCCAGGATGCAACGCTTGGGCACGATAACATCATTTGTGCCTAAGTGGACCAGGAAGTGGAAAAAAAAAATTGTAAGTAAAATAAAAATGTCTGTTTAGCTAATGAATTTAAGAGGATTTCATATCAGCGGGCAGAGCTGCATGCTGATATGATTTTTAGTCAAAGAGGGTAAAGGTCCACTTTAAAGGGTCTTTGTAAGGTATGGAACTCTTTCACCCCTCACTCATTAACAGCACCCTCCCTGTAGAAGCTCGCAATCTAATACACTGTGGGCAATGTAGATGGATCATACCTTACAACTGTCCCTGGTTTGAAATCAATAGATACTTAGGAAGAAATCACTCGCACTCCAACAAGATTTCTTTGTCCACGCTTTATTGATAAACGATGCGACACATTGTATGGCAACGTTTCGGAACCGCATAGGTCCCTTCTTTAGCCCTCGTTCACACCTGAAAGTTTTGTAGCGCGTTCTACGCTCGACAAACGCTCTACAAAACGCTCAAACATCTAAATCCCATTGTATTCAATGGGTCTCGTTCCCACCTTGGCGTATTTCCGCCCGTCCCTAACGCGCTACAAAACGGCCCACGCCTGAAAAGGTACATGTACTACTTTGGGCCGTTTTGTTTCGCGTTTCCATTGGGATACAGCCAAGTAGCCTTCGGAAAAACGCGCGTTCCGCGCAGCTTTTTTTACCGCGAATCGCGGTAAAAAACGCGCGATGGTCGCGCATATGCAATACGCCTAGGTGTGAACGAGGCCTTAGGCAACAAGGGACCTATACGGTTCTGAAACGTCGCCATACAATGTGATGCATTGTTTATTAGTAAAGCGTTGACAAATCTTGTTGGAGAGCGGGCGATTTCTTCCTAAGGATCGATTCGCAGGGGCACCTGCAGTCATTTCAGCACCCACCTAATACTTTGGGTTACATCCGGTCAGGAGTGCGATGCAACCTATCGAAGTTTCATTTTAAACCAAATCCCTCTGTCCCTCTTTCCTATGAAAATGTTCTATTTAACTACCAAAAATGTTATTCTGCACTAAAACCTTCAGCACGGTGGCATAGTGGGCAGCACAGTGGCGTAGTGGGCAGCACTTCTGCCTTGCAGCACTGGGGGTACCTGATTCAAATCCCGGTGAGGTCACTATCTGCAAGGAGTTTGCATGTTCTCTCTGCTTGTGTGGGTTTCTCCCGGGTACTCCGGTTTCCTGTATGTCTGCATGTGAGATCGGAGAACTTGGATTGTAAGCTCCTTGAGGGAAGGGACTGTGAATGTGCAACTTTGTAAATTGTTGGAGCTTTTTAAATACCTGTAATAAATAAACTTATCTATAAATTATCATGTTTGCTATTTCAAAAAGCCAGTATAAAGGAAAAGTAATGGTGGAAAAAAAAAACAATTCTGGATATAAACAATCATTTATGACCTACAAAATTCTTAATGATCTGCATGACTGGGGTATGGCAGGGCTGTGTCCCTTCCTTAAATACATTGTGCTAGAAGGTGTCCCTCTTTATTCTCTAAGAAGGTTGGGGGGTATAGGTTGATCCGTTTATTCTACTGTTGTGTTTTTGGACTCTTGGGAGGAATCCCATGCAAACAAGGGGCAGACCTACAAAACAGCTTGCAGATAGTATCACAGGTGGGATCTAAACCCCCCTCCCCTTACTCCCCATGCTGGCCAGTGTAGAGGGAGCAGATTTGCACACCTAGGGTAGGATTATATAGGAACACACCTATAATTCCAGTTTACACATCAATGCTTGACATCAGCAGAGTTTTTCAGGCCAGTAGACTTTATGTGCCCATCACATCACAAATGACAGACAAGAGGGAAAGTCAGGGCGATAAAGAGGCCGCATTGTGACTAATCTATAATTAATAGAAAGCTGGATGGCTGTTCAGTGCAGAGATGATTAGGTATTTTGTGTGTATACAGAATGAGTACATTGTCTGCCTGTGTTCTGGCGCCAAACCAAGCCCAGAATTCCTGCATGTTGTTTAATGAGCAGCAGCAATCCTCATCCACACACACACCCTTATCTGTGTGACTCTGTGTGTTTTTTTCTCTGACCCAGTTCAATATTCTCTGTGTTTCTCTGTGGGAACAGATATCCCAGAGCTGTATGTGTATATGATCGGGGTAGGCTTTACTAGTCCTGATTGTTGCCGTATCTGCCGCCTTCTATATAAATACAACTGCTTTGTGCTTTGTGAACAAGTCGGTGCAATTAATACAGCGAACGTACCTTGAGACATGACATAATAGAAGACAGTCATGTTCGTGTTTAAAGCAACAGGACTCGGAATGACCACAGTACCAGTCTGGCCAAAGAGATTCCCAGCATGCTGGAAAATAGTGTGCCGATTCTGTAATGGTTGTCCTTTCCAGAGGAGACACCTATGACCTTTAAGGGGGCCGGTGCACACCTAGGCGACACCTCACCGTGCGGCAATCGTGCACGATTCCGCGCGGATGGACGCATGGTCAGGATTTGCCAAGGTGTGAACCGATCGCTCTGTGGGTGCCATTATTTTCTAATGGCACCCTAGTCGCGCCAGGTGGATTGCGCGGTTTCCTGCGATTCCGCGATTCCGCCCGTGCTTCTGCACACGATCACGGCTAAAACAGCAATCACTGCCTGCATTGTGCAGGAACGCTCGATCCCAGATCGCGGAGGTCTGCACTGGGCCTAATTTTGCATGTGCCACGTGGAGAGTGACAACAATGTGGTTCTTGAAGATTACTTTAATAAGAGAAGGGAGACTACCATGGATTACAGTAAGGCGCACATTACAGTATTGGTATATGTTAAAAAATCTGAGGGTTTAATGTCACTTTAAGTTCTTTTCTTGCCTGAAAGATCTCATCCATGACCTCCCTATCCCATAACAGCCATTTAGAAGGATGACGGCGGATTTTTGAATTGCTGGTATGGGTTACACAATCATTTAATTAAGCCAACAGTATTCTGTACAAATGGTGGGGGGGGGTGCAGCAGAGGAGCAATGTCTGCGAAATGACAAAAAGTGAAACAATTGAGGTGATTTGTAACTCTGTCTCTCTGTTCTTCTATGCTGGAACTGTCCCACCATGTGCTTGTTACTGCATGTTGTCACGTCTTTCTGTTTTCTTTCCTCAGCATGAGCGGCAACACATCCGCAGAGTAAGAACCCTGATACTGCCCCTCTGTAGCTGGCACAAACTGCTACTAGTATTCTAGTCCTATGGAGAATTCTAGTCCTATGGACGCTTCCCTCTATGCTTTCCCTATATCTGCTTCACTATACAGCAGTTCTCTGCATTGTATATTGCATGAAAGGGCCAGTAGACCTAATATACAAATCGAGGTATGTAAAAAACAATTGAAAACATTTATAGATCGCTATGTATCTGTGTCAGGGGTCTGCCAGTTCCCAGCCTGTGGAACTAGTTACTTTATTATCTCAGGGGTGCTTATAGAACACCCCAATGTTGGTTTCCTTTTTACCTTAGAAAAATGCACGCTATTGTATTTTACCATCAAGTTCCTTTTTTCAATGTAAAAAAACAAAGATATAAGTACAAATTGACTTCATACACAGACAAATAGGCATTATATGGTACAGTATTGGTTTCCAGGGACAGAATATCTCATCTTGTCCCTAGAAAACAAAAACCGGTCCATACCACTGCTCTAGACATGTCAGGAGTGTGGTACTTGTCAGATCATAGGGGAAGGAATACCAATACTCCAAGTATAACAAGATACATAGTTACATAGTATTTGAGGTTGAATAAAGACATACGTCCATAAAGAATCTACTTGTGCAGCAAATAGTATGACAATGATGTGTCAGGGCCACACAGGACCCCCTCAAGGTGACCTACCCCTTAAAGAGGACCTTTACCCATATCTTTAAAATAACAACAAACACACCTTTAGAAATGTTTAGGAATGACAATCTACAGACACACACTCCTAGATAATTGCCGGCTTTGTATTCTTTGTATATCTTATTTCTCTTTTCTTCCCCAGTCTTCTGACAGTGGCCATGTTTACTAAGGGCAGATTACTAGTTCTCCTTTTACTTCCTGGATTTTTGGCACATGTGACTAGACATGTGACTAGGACATGTGACCATGCACATCATCTCTGGGGAGGAAAATGCCTTTCCCTGAGATCTCCTGAGATTACAGATGAGATTTCCCAGCAATGCTCTGCTGATGACAAGGCAATCCCAGTGTGCATTGCTTTGCCAAACTGAAGTAATTTAAAAGCAGGAAGTGAATGTTCTGCAAGTGTAAGTATTTCATAATCACAGCATTTTACACCAGACATGTCTATGTTATTATTAATCGTCATACATAGAGGGATGCATGGGTAGAATTCGATTTTTGAGTGTAAAGGTCCGCTTTAATAAAATTGGTCCTTTGCGCCCCAGTCTATATGCTGTGCAAGTAAATAGAATTTCTGATTATTCTTGGTGTGCTTGTTATTCCTTTTGCCTCAGTCCTTAGAAGACGGGCACATTTGGCAAATATCCATCATAAATTAAGATAACAGGGATCAGTGCTATTGTGGGGAAACATTTTCCTGCACTCTGCTTACTTCCTGTCAGTAGAAAGGACTTAATTATGCATCAGCCCTAAATGGCTGATAACACAAACACATAAAAATGTCAGCACAATGCCAAATATCTCAAGATTTGTTCAAATATGAAACATTTCCATTCATTTTTCCAGAAACTGATGGCTCTTTTTGTGATAAGTTAATGTGTATTTTAGGTGTACTGACCCTTCATTGCGCAGAAGAAGCCCCTACTACCACCTGCAGCTTTATTGATTCCTGAGCTTTTATTATGTTACTAGATAACACAGATACTATTTAGCAGCCAACTCCTCGTTTTATTAGTTTATATCTTAACCCTACCCATAATTTCAGAGGATGCCCCCATCTGTTCCCTACCAGGAGGTACCAGCCTGTCCCAGCTCATTGTGTTTACCATACAGTTAATGTTCTATCATTTTCTTATCTCTCTCTCTCTCTCTCTCTCTCTGAAAGATTGAGTGTGAGCCAGCAATGACGTTTTCTGAGTTCCCCAACAGACACCTCTAGCCCAGCACTTCCCATTGCTACACATGGCAGTCAATCATTAATTTCCCCCAGCCAGCACATCAGGCAGCTGGTCATTGGGTGCATTGGGAAGATCTCTAAACCTGACCTTTGTGGTCGTAACATTTGTATTAAAATGGTTGGACATTGTGAAGGGAATTGACATACTGCTCAGGTCAAAGGACATAACCTATTCAAAGTAAGATGAACAAGCACTGAGCATAGGAGGAAGTTAAAACTGACCCCCCCCTAGTATGTGCGCTTTCGGCCAGCCTTCCTTCTGTGGCACATGCAGCTACTGCCAGCCGCTCCCCTGGGGTAATGATCAGTTAAACAGATTTGAAGACCTTGTCTGATTGCTACTGTCCCCCCCAATCCCACAGAGATCAGCCCTGCTGTCCCCCCAATCCCACGGAGATCAGCCCTGCTGTCCCCCCAATCCCACGGAGATCAGCCCTGCTGTCCCCCCAATCCCACGGAGATCAGCCCTGCTGTCCCCCCAATCCCACGGAGATCAGCCCTGCTGTCCCCCCAATCCCACGGAGATCAGCCCTGCTGTCCCCCCAATCCCACGGAGATCAGCCCTGCTGTCCCCCCAATCCCACGGAGATCAGCCCTGCTGTCCCCCCAATCCCACGGAGATCAGCCCTGCTGTCCCCCCAATCCCACGGAGATCAGCCCTGCTGTCCCCCCAATCCCACGGAGATCAGCCCTGCTGTCCCCCCAATCCCACGGAGATCAGCCCTGCTGTCCCCCCAATCCCACGGAGATCAGCCCTGCTGTCCCCCCAATCCCACGGAGATCAGCCCTGCTGTCCCCCCAATCCCACGGAGATCAGCCCTGCTGTCCCCCCAATCCCACGGAGATCAGCCCTGCTGTCCCCCCAATCCCACGGAGATCAGCCCTGCTGTCCCCCCAATCCCACGGAGATCAGCCCTGCTGTCCCCCCAATCCCACGGAGATCAGCCCTGCTGTCCCCCCAATCCCACGGAGATCAGCCCTGCTGTCCCCCCAATCCCACGGAGATCAGCCCTGCTGTCCCCCCAATCCCACGGAGATCAGCCCTGCTGTCCCCCCAATCCCACGGAGATCAGCCCTGCTGTCCCCCCAATCCCACGGAGATCAGCCCTGCTGTCCCCCCAATCCCACGGAGATCAGCCCTGCTGTCCCCCCAATCCCACGGAGATCAGCCCTGCTGTCCCCCCAATCCCACGGAGATCAGCCCTGCTGTCCCCCCAATCCCACGGAGATCAGCCCTGCTGTCCCCCCAATCCCACGGAGATCAGCCCTGCTGTCCCCCCAATCCCACGGAGATCAGCCCTGCTGTCCCCCCAATCCCACGGAGATCAGCCCTGCTGTCCCCCCAATCCCACGGAGATCAGCCCTGCTGTCCCCCCAATCCCACGGAGATCAGCCCTGCTGTCCCCCCAATCCCACGGAGATCAGCCCTGCTGTCCCCCCAATCCCACGGAGATCAGCCCTGCTGTCCCCCCAATCCCACGGAGATCAGCCCTGCTGTCCCCCCAATCCCACGGAGATCAGCCCTGCTGTCCCCCCAATCCCACGGAGATCAGCCCTGCTGTCCCCCCAATCCCACGGAGATCAGCCCTGCTGTCCCCCCAATCCCACGGAGATCAGCCCTGCTGTCCCCCCAATCCCACGGAGATCAGCCCTGCTGTCCCCCCAATCCCACGGAGATCAGCCCTGCTGTCCCCCCAATCCCACGGAGATCAGCCCTGCTGTCCCCCCAATCCCACGGAGATCAGCCCTGCTGTCCCCCCAATCCCACGGAGATCAGCCCTGCTGTCCCCCCAATCCCACGGAGATCAGCCCTGCTGTCCCCCCAATCCCACGGAGATCAGCCCTGCTGTCCCCCCAATCCCACGGAGATCAGCCCTGCTGTCCCCCCAATCCCACGGAGATCAGCCCTGCTGTCCCCCCAATCCCACGGAGATCAGCCCTGCTGTCCCCCCAATCCCACGGAGATCAGCCCTGCTGTCCCCCCAATCCCACGGAGATCAGCCCTGCTGTCCCCCCAATCCCACGGAGATCAGCCCTGCTGTCCCCCCAATCCCACGGAGATCAGCCCTGCTGTCCCCCCAATCCCACGGAGATCAGCCCTGCTGTCCCCCCAATCCCACGGAGATCAGCCCTGCTGTCCCCCCAATCCCACGGAGATCAGCCCTGCTGTCCCCCCAATCCCACGGAGATCAGCCCTGCTGTCCCCCCAATCCCACGGAGATCAGCCCTGCTGTCCCCCCAATCCCACGGAGATCAGCCCTGCTGTCCCCCCAATCCCACGGAGATCAGCCCTGCTGTCCCCCCAATCCCACGGAGATCAGCCCTGCTGTCCCCCCAATCCCACGGAGATCAGCCCTGCTGTCCCCCCAATCCCACGGAGATCAGCCCTGCTGTCCCCCCAATCCCACGGAGATCAGCCCTGCTGTCCCCCCAATCCCACGGAGATCAGCCCTGCTGTCCCCCCAATCCCACGGAGATCAGCCCTGCTGTCCCCCCAATCCCACGGAGATCAGCCCTGCTGTCCCCCCAATCCCACGGAGATCAGCCCTGCTGTCCCCCCCAATCCCACAGAGATCAGCCCTAAGTGTCACCTACCATCTCACTGCTCCATTGGCATAAATGGGAACTCTCTGGTGACCTGAGCACTTGCATTTATAATTGCATCTGGTTAAACTGACCCCTTCAAATGGTCCAATCCAGGTCAAACTGACATCAGAGGTCTGTGGCCAGGGGACATTTAAGTGTAGCTCCGCCTTATGACAACTGTTGTATATAGCTACATGTATTAAATGCCTAAAGAAGGTACATCCGTCGCTGTGTCCTCATGTATTTTTTCTATATTGGCATTGAAGTAACTGGAGAGCAATAAAAGTGGATTTATTTGTGTAGCATTTGTGGTGACTACATCCCCATTTCAGTGTAAAAGCTGCTTTCTGGAGATGTGATGATCTGCTATCAGCAAGAGGTCTGCCACATCTGACGTGGCGAGTCGGCTGATATAGATTTTTTTTTTCTTCCTGTTAAAGCGTGTTCTATGGAGTGACAAACTTTTCTCTGGAGGAAAGAGAAAAATAGTTAAGGCCATAAAAAAAAGGATTCTTGCAAAGTACCATCTGATGTTAAGGCCAGATACAGAGTATTGCACTGAATGGCTTAAAGTAAACCTAAACTCAGGAGATAAATCTTAAAAATGTATCTTATTTGTGTATCACTCGGCTGTAGATCCTCCAATCATCTCTGAATTGGTGCTGACACTGTCCTTCCTTCTGGAGGGGGGCTACTTTTGTTCCCCATGTGCCTTGTGTGTGTTTGTAAAGTAGTCACCGCTCCAATGCTCACTCCCGGGATGGACTACAATCTCATGTTTAGTTTACTAATTTGTACTGAGATTGTAGTCCATCACAGGAGTGAGCTTGGAGCGGTGGTTCATCTCTCTGGAGGGCCTTGTGTATATAGAAATGCGCACAAAAAGGTGGCGGGGACCCCAACATTATGGAGTCCCAGCCTTCTGGTGCTTCATGTTCTGATTGTAATGTCCTGCAGCTCTGCATCGTAGTTGTCAGTAGAGTCTTTGCTCAATGTCACTGAAGACTGTCTGCTCACTGTAGCACCCTTGTGTAGAAATGGTCCCATGGCTCCAGGTCATGTGACTACGTACTGGAGGGTCACAGGGCCCGCTAATTACAGATCAGAGGTGAGCTGCATTTTCTAACCCTTGTGTCCCGTCTTATTGTCCATTCGTTGGGCCTGACTATAGTGTTGTCACCTTTAATTGCCAATGAGTTTTCATGTGACTTTTAGTGATGTGTTTATACTAGAGATGCACTGATAACGATACTGGTATCGGTGCCGATGCCGAGTACTCGTACTCACCCAAATGCTCCGATGCCCAGCCCAATACTTTCCTGTATCAAGAAGCCGGGCAGCGGGTCATTACATGCTGCCCGGCTTCCTAATTGGCGTGGCAAAGAAGCATGGAGCCGGCTTCCCGGCCCATCAGGAGGCCGGGCACCGTGTCATTACACATAGTGACGAGAAGCATGGGGACGGCTTCCCTGCTAATCATTACACGCCGCTTGGCTTCCTTAATGGGACTTTGTTATCGGTATTCGGTATCGGCGAGTACAGAAACAAAATATATACCGCTACTCGTACTCGATACCGAAATGCCGGTATCAGTTCATCCCTAGTTTATACACATGCTGACTGTATTCTTGGGGAGTCGGAGACCTATACATTCTTATTGTCCACTCCGAACACCCCCTAAATGTTCCTTCACTCCAATATTCACACACACTATTGAACACTGGCAGACATCATAGTGGTAATGGTACCCATGGAGGTCACATGATGGGTGGATTGGGCAATACCACTAGCTGCATTTGTATATACAAAGTGGTCATCGCTGTGTCTTGGGGCATCTTTATGCTTTAAGCAAATCATTCTCCGAAGGGAAAAGTTGATGAAGGGAATTTATGAAAACCGGAGCAGACAAAATCTGTTGCCCATGGCAGCCAATCAGCTTCTCTCTTTCATTTTCAAATCTTAACAGAACAAACTGAAGAGAGAAGCTGATTGGTTGCCGTGCACAGCTGCTCCAGATTTTGTCTGCTCCGGTTTTCATTAATTCCCTCCGATGTGTTTAGATTTCCCATGTCGATTTCTTGACCACTGACATTATGTATGGGGGGGGTTTCCAGGAGAAAACCATAAAACTAAAGCAGTCGGCGCAGTCAGCCATCACTAGCTCTAACAGTGAGGGGGAGGGGTGTCCGAGATACCTGATAACTAATTCTAGTCACATGTTGACCGGCTGCCATTAGTTTCTGTGCACGGTGGGTGAGTAATATATAGATATAGGTTAATATTTACAGGCAGCGCTCCTGCAAGTGACTGAGCAGGTTTCAGTTGCCCTTTGATTGCAGCCAGTTATTGATTCTGACTGAAACCGCGCTGTGACTAATGAACAGGTGCCTTTGTTCTGGGTTTCGATCATTGACTGATGTAACAAAAGCCCGGCCAGTGACCTGCAGATCCTGCTTAGAGAGTGCAGAGTCCCCGTGTAATTGTTGCAGAGCCCCGTGTAGAGTCCCGTGCAATAGGCGCAGAGCCCCCGTGCAATAGGCGCAGAGTCCCCATGTAGAGTCCCCGTGCAATAGGCGTAGAGTCCCCGTGTAATAAGCACAGCTCCTGTGTAGCGAGTACAGGGCGGGATGTTTATGGGGTTCACATTCTTTGTCCCTAGCCGAGGAGTGTAGAAATGTCAGGTGCTCCTCTGCTCCATCTAGTGGTGGGAATACCATGTAAATCACATTCACCCAGCGTTTGGTCGGGTGTAAGATTTATAAATAGTCCCCTCAGTCACCCCCGGCTCTGTTCTGGGCGTACACGGGTGTGCGGAATGTTCGTTACATGGGAAGAGAAATATTCTTTTTGGGAAAAATATTTTGTTTCTTTTGCCAGAAAATCTGCGATCCGAATTCTGGTCCAGATGTCAGACCGGTCCATAGACCCCGGGCATGGAATCCTGACCTGAGAGCTACGTGTACCGGGGTCGTCGGGTCTGTAACCTGGCACGGATCTCTCTTCACTTTGACATGGAATCCTCCATTTCTGAGTCAATGTAAAGAAATGAATAATAAATAAAGTTTATTTAAACCCAAGAAAAAAAATGTATATCAGCTTGCCGGGTCTTACATGTGGCGGCAGACACTACCTGCTGATTCTGATAGAAATCCAGCGTCCCTTTAACGTCCTGTGCAACTGAAATCCGCTTTCTCCCGTCTTCTGTGACACAGAACACCCCCTTCTATGTCATACAGATGAGTAAAGAGGGAGGTGTTTGTAGTCCATATCAGGAGCGCAGCCTAGAGCAGGGGTAGATAACCCCAGCACTGCAGCTGTGCTGGAACTACAAATCCCATTCTGCCTTTGCAAGTCATGCCTGTGCCTGTCGGACTCTTGCAATGCCCAATGGGACTTGTAGTTCCACAACAGCTGGCGTGTCAGGTTACCTCCCCCTGGCCTAGAGTGACAACACTGTTCTTCCGTAGACACAGTACACTGACTGAGTTGTCACTCTAGAACAGGAAGTGGCAGGATGTTGAAGTAAAGGAAAAAATAAGGCTGTAATGAGAGGAATGCAGCCACCACATGTGAGGACTGCTGAGCTGCAACATGTAACAATTTGGGTGGCATATCCACCAATCTGCTGCGAGTCCTCCACTTCCTTTGACTATAGGACATGTAAACTTCCGGGGGAGTGTTGTCGGTGACTCAGGGTCGGGGTTCCCCCTGTTTATCTGCTCCGGGATAACATCTGCTGGCTCTGTACACACTGCGGGGTTACTGTAGGGCATAGACCACGTGGTGTGCGGGGAGGGGCGTGGCTGTGTGTGAAAGGGACCCGGACAGTGAGCGGGGGACACAGTGCGTGAGTTCGGTGCCCTGTGATGGGTCTTGTGCCCGGTAACGGGGAGGATTGATCTGGATATACAGAGAGAGCACAGACTTTACCGGGAGAAGATGAAGGAGGACGCGGGGGGAGAGGAGGACAGCGTGCCTCTGGTTGAGGACTCCATGGAGAATGAACTGACCGACACCGAGGACTGCCTGGCAGACTGGCAATGCGAACCACTGCAGGACGAGGCTGTGATCTGGTACCTGACCTCCCTACAGTTCTCCCCCGCCGACTATGATGACATGGAGGAGACTGCGGAGTGGGACGAGGTTCCAGCTGTGAGTGTGTGTCCTCCTCTACAAGTACAACACACATCTACAACAATGTATACACCACACAACACACTGCATATACAACAATGTATACACAACACACCATCTACAACGATGTATACACCACACAACACACTGCATCTGCAACAATGTATACACCACACAACACACCATCTACAACAATGTATACACCACACAACACACTGCATCTGCAACAATGTATACACCACACACTGCATCTACAACAATCTGTACACCACATACTGCATCTACAACAATCTGTACACCACACACTGCATCTACAACCATGTGTACACCACACACTGCATCTACAACCATGTGTACACCACACACTGCATCTACAACCATGTGTACACCACACACTGCATCTACAACCATGTGTACACCACACACTGCATCTACAACCATGTGTACACCACACACTGCATCTACAACGATGTATACACCACACACTGCATCTACAACAATGTGTACACGACACACATCTGCAACAATGTATACACCACACACTGCATCTACAACCATGTGTACACCACACACTGCATCTACAACGATGTATACACCACACACTGCATCTGCAACAATGTGTACACGACACACATCTACAACAATGTATACACCACACACTGCATCTGCAACAATGTGTACACAAGACACATCTACAACAATGTAGTATTGCACACAATTATGGAATCATTTACAATGTACGCTTGTAGCACACAAACACCGCATCTCAATACTCTACACTTTTAACATACACACACAACACTGCAAACTTGTAGCGCATACACACACACACACACACACACACACACACACACACACACTCAATAAACACATGCACAACATCCTTACCACTGTAAACCTGTGACAGGCACACACAAACACTGGATCATCAACACTGTACACTTTCAGAACATGTAGCGCATACACACACACACACACACACACACACACACACACACACTGCCTCCTCAATAAACACATGCACAACATCCTTACCACTGTAAACCTGTGACAGGCACACACAAACACTGGATCATCAACACTGTACACTTGTAGCACACAAACAAAAGCTGCATAATTTCCAATGTACACATGTAGCACACAAATACAACATCCTTTACGATGTACATTTGTAGCACACACAAACATTGCAACCCCAACACGCCGCAATTAACGTAGCAGCGTGTGCGTGCACGCTACAAGTGTACAATGCAGAGGGTGCGATGTGTGTGCTATAACACTGTACACTTGTAGCACACACATACACAAAGCAGGTTTTCCTGTGTACACTCGCAGCACACATACATAAACACGGCACCCTTGGCACTGTACACACACAGCATGCTTATACCGCACACATAACTCTGTACATGTGTGTAGTAGCTCACACCCCACATGTACACCCATGCCATCACAAGAGTGAAACGTTTGTGTTTTTGTCTCATACACAGAAGTTGTGTATATTTCCATACTCTGGTAATGAGCCTTGCACAGTATTATACTCCCCAGCCCCCCTCACTCTCTGCGCTTTCTGGCCCAAAGTGGAGTCCGCCCCACAGCTCAGATTCCTCTGCCTGAGGCCAAGTCCAGGCTTTCCAGGAAACTTTCCTGCCTCTCACTGACCCGCACTGTGTGTTACTCCAAACACTGCACATCACACCTAAGGTATACCCCGATCATTGTATTCTCACTGCCCTGCCTTCAGACCCGACTCTTCTATTGTAATGATACAGAGGCACCACCCCTATATATAATGTATGCCAACAAAAGAGAAAGAGAGGGGCTTTCAGGTGACCTCTGGGAAATACCAGAAACAAGGTCAGCTGATTCATAATTCAATCAATTCATAATGTCAATACTTATACATATGAGAGGTCACCTGAAAGCCCCTCTCCTTCTCTTTTGTTGGCAAATCTTCTATTGTAATGACCTCGCTGCCTTCCATTCCCTGGATTTATGTGACCATAGACCCGATATCATGCTGACCAGACGTAATGGGGACCCGATATCATGCTGACCAGACGTAATGGGGACCCGATATCATGGTGACCTGATCTTGGTACCGCTCTGTTGATTCCCCCTTCTGTATGGGGGCCACAGAGGACGCCCCTGATCTCCGGGGATATAGCGCACGGTCATACTCGCTGACATGTTTCAGCCAAGCATGGACACTTGTGGCACATTTCTTTCATCAGTGTAAGAGTTCCTGCACGCCCGGCTGCCCTCTCATGTCCACCACCTACCGATGGTTTCTAGCTGGTAAACAACCCGCTTCCCTATTTATAATGGTCTGGCCCTCTAGCAACTTCAGCGCCAAATTATAGCTAATTTGCCTACAAACGTCAGGTGGTCATAATAATCTGGCCACTCAGTGTACATTGCTACAGATAAACTTTTATATGACGCCGTCAACTTGAAATACATACATTTTGACAGGACATGAAATGTTTTATTAAGACTGAAGTGTATTGAGACATCGGCCTGTCTTGGATTGTTTGGCTGAGCTTCCAACATGATGGTCTGCGTGCAAGTAAAAAAAAATTGATGTGCATGACTGATGGAGATTTTTGGTGGTCGAAATTGCTTGTTATCAGTCGTAGAAAACTCTTCCCTGCCCGTCCTCAACCAGTCATCACAGGTGTCGGGTACGGCCTGTGCAAAAGCTGGATCATGTGCTGGCCTCCTTGGTAGTCTGGGAAGACCAAATTCTCATTTAGGAGACCCCTTTGGGGTTTCAGCTTATACGTGCCCCACCTCTGTATTTATTGAATGATGCCCATATGGGTCAGTCTGTGTAAAAGCAGGTCAGTGGGTGAACCTGTGTTCTTCTCACACGTCTCCCCCCATGTTGTCAGTATTGGTTGGCCGGGCCCAGCTTCCTACGGACTATCTCAGTATTCGGTGGTTGCTGACTGTTTCCATTGTCACCATATAATACAGAATTTTAGCAGAGATGCCAAACATCCCGATTGTGATCTACACAATTGGTTACATCTGTTAAATTCTATATATCGAATTTGGGGATGAATATGGAGCAGAGGCGATACCGCACCCAAAGAGGAAATGTATAATAATGCAGCAAAGATAAGTGCTTTTAAGGTATCGGAAGCACCACTGATGTAGCACAAAAGTAGGTTAAGATGATGTCTTTATTTTATACAACACTATAAAAGAAAATGTGATTGTGCATAATAAAAACCTACAACTGATCCTTCCTTCATATTGTGGCATACAATCAGGACCTCCCTTATAAAGATACCAACAATATTGATAACTTATCCAAAGACCCTATATAGTCAAAAAAATGCAATATTGTCATAATATTTTATGTGCTGTATCAGTGGAGTTTCTGATCCCTTAAAAGCCCTCATCTTTGCCAAATTATTATATATTACATCTATTAAATATCATCTGCCCAAGTTTATATTGTAGTCCAATCTTGGGGTGTCCATAAATGGTCTAATAGTTACATGGAGGCCCATTCAGACCCGAGCGTTTTGTAGCTAGAATACCTAAGTACTACAACACTCAACAGGAAGAATCCCATTGTTTTCAGTGATCCCTGTTCACATCTGAGCTGCTTGCGTAAAAAAAAAGTACATAAGCTTCTTTTGGAGCCGGGTTAAGTTTTTTGGCCCCAATAGACTTTAATGGGAGTGCCGGGAAAATGCGCATTTTTCAAGGTTTTTTTGTTTTCTTATTAACTAGCTTTGCGTTGAATAGAAATAAAACGCTCAAGTCTGAAATGTTTGCAACCACGACTGTGCAAATGCTCAAAAAAACCCACTCAGTCAAGTGTGAATGGGGCAGCAGTGTTACCGGATGGGACATTCTCCTCCTATTAAAGAATATCGGTCCCCACATTGTGTGTATACCGTTTTCATGTGTCAGTGGAGGTGGCAGTCTCTGATCGTGCACCATCTGAGCAAAGTCTGACTGATCTCATACTGCCGATTTTATTCTCGAGAGCTCAAGTAGGATCGCCTCGGTGTCTTCAACCATTTCAAGTCAAACAGTGTAAGGGGATCTGTGTCAGCACAGGAAAAGCCAGACATTTCCAGAGAAGGTTGTCTTACATCAGAGATTGTTCTTTGTAATTGGGACCATGCGGCAGCTATGAGCCAGCATCTGGTAGCCAGACTGAGAGGGAATAGGAGCAGGGCTATAAGGACACACACTCCCAGTGCAGTGAGATGGGACTCTTCACCAACATTCCCCGGAGGCCGCACACAATGATTCCCTCTCTTGAGACGTGGTAGATGGCAATGGGATGAGCAGTCTGTGTAATGTTATCCTGCATAGTGTGTATGGAGACGGACTACGCAGGCTGACTCATGTGATGGCTGTGTGGTGCTCAGCATGTAGATATCAGATGTTTAATATAGCATGCATGCCCTGCATACTAGTCACAGCAGGACATTCTATCCAGGCTGAATATAGTAGAAAATACTTGAGGTCCCAGGGGTGGGAGAGGATGGAATTTGCCTGCTTTCATCTCACCAAAGCTGGCCATAAACTGCTTTAGATTTTTGTAAACGACTTTCTATTGGTTGATGGGGTCAAATTGACGACTGATTTTGATGATAGTGATGAAAAAACTGGAAGAAGCAGGATGGAAAACTTTTCTCGCACAAACAAAATTCTAACAGTGAATGTGGTTTTTGTTCTGGAAACTCCACTCATTCCAAAATCTAATGTTAAAATCAAACAAAATTTTTCGATCGACATTCGCCAAGCGTCTGATGGCATGATCGGTAGTATAGAAAAATCTTTCCGACAGATCGTTCCGAAATCTACCAGCTTTAGGGCTCTTTCCATGACCAAAACCACACTCTTGGCCGTCATTGCAACACGTGTCCCATGGAAAGCTTTCCCTTTGTTTTGTGTAATAAATTTAAATGTTTCAGAAATGAAATCATTTTTGGGTCACGCCTTAATGAAATATGTGGGTCCCGAGGTTACACTGGTTAAGAATCACTGCTTTATACCTTTTCCTGTTGTATATTACGGTAATTAGGGCTCTTTCCATCCAGGAATAATGCTAATTCCCAACATGTTTCTGGGCAAATCTCAGGAGCCAGGTCTCCAATGCTCCTTCTATATTACATCTGGCGCCCAACTTTTGAGGTTTTCTCTAGTCAATTAGAGATAGGGTTCGGGGGCTCTTGTCAATGTAGCTGGCTCCTGAATTCCATATTCAATTGCCCACCCGTGTATAAGAGCCCATTCACACCAGGGCGGTTGCGGATCAGCGCAGCTACCGCGCTGATTTCAACATGGGAGGTTTTGGGAGTTTTTAATTGCATTTCAGCGCTGGAATGCAATTAAAAACGACCAGAACCGTGCTGATCAAAGCGGTTCCATTAAAAGCTGTATGGAAACCGCACTGATCAGCACGGCAAAAATAGTGCAGGAAGCAGTTCGGATCGCACCGAGCCGCGCGGTCGCATGAAGGTCCCCATAGCAATGTATGGGATCGTTCATGTCGGCGGATCTGTGTAGCCGAACCGCCCTGGTGTGAACGGGGCCTAAGACAGGGGGCAAGTAAAATAAACAGAGCGGGTCAGTAATAATGTAACTGATTAGGGCTCGTATGTAAATGTATGTCAGTGGATGAGGTTTACCATATGGCCAGTATAGAAAGGAAGGTCGCTGTAGGTGGAAAGGTCCGTTTTTATGCAAATGTGATTGACTTAAAGCAGAACACATTGGTGGGGATTTATCAAAGCAATTGCGACACTTTTAGCCTCTTAAATCTTTTTTTTTTTGAATGTGCAAATCTGTCTTTTTACATGTGCCCCTGTTTTGACCAGAGCATGCAGTACTTTTTCATCTGCACTTGTTCTGGGCTGTCTGAAACTGGAGCATCACCTAAGAAAACAATCATAACTTAAGTCCCCATGACCACTTCTCTAAGAAACGACAGTTAAGCTTTTTGGCCGGAGTTAGAAGTCTTCTTTCCTGGAGTCTATTAAACCTCATTTATCAACAACAGTACACTAGCTTGATAAATCTGGCGCAAATATATTCCGTGCAAGTTGAAACACTCGCAATTGCTATGATAAATTCCCCCCCCCAACGGCTTTACACTAACAGCAGCCTTAGCAGGTAACTCGTATTGATTCTTCTGATTGGTGGCCAAAGTGAGATTTTGGTTTGTGTTATTAACCTGTCCTTATAACGAGCATAATACAGAGGAGACGGGGACAGAGCGTTGTCACCCTGGAAGAGCCTGCACAAGGACCTTCATGGCAGGATCACCAGGGATTTCAAAAGACTTAATTGTTTTTGTGATAGTGTATGTGATAGTGTTTGTGATAGTGTATGTGATAGTGGGGCCGCTACTAATGTTTGTTGTCTTGTGCTGAAATGCATGGAGCACCAAAAGAAGGGCCGGAACCTTTCTGAGAAGGACTCTGCATCATGTTGTATGGGTGTGAACAGGCACCATAGAGGATATTGTGATTTTCATTGTAGAGCAATGACAGACGCGCGGCATATCACGCGGGTGTGAATGGGGCTGATTTATAAATATTGCCATTTATTTATCCATCCTTTCTGCGTCCGAGTACGGACACTCAGACCCGCATGTATGTGCAGTACGGGGGTGTGCAGTACGGGGGTGTGTATGACGGCGTATGGTCACGTCCTTCCATTACTGTTAGCACAGTGTAAATGAGGCCTAAAAGTACGAACAGCAGACCCTTGTTATCACGAGACCATTGCAGTACAAAGGATTGGCTCATTGCGCTACTTCTCTTTCTCCCAGTCTGAGCGCTGCTGTAGAGAGATTGCAAGGTGCCAATACCAAGTCACATTCAGTTTCTTATACTGCCTGCATTTAAAAAATGCTTTTAATAATGTGTTAATAATTAGTGAACTGCATTAATTAGTGCATTTTTATATCTCCCTGGAGCTCGGCTTTTACGGTATTTTACTTCTAAGGAAAGCACATTTGCACTGAACAGTCAACATTCACATGGCAAAAGCAGCTAAGTCAGGGACTGTGGCAGCACTGGGTGGTTTCACATAAGGGGGGTGAATACAATGGTATGTTAAAAGACGGTACGTTGTGTCTGCATACAATCTTTCTGCTCAGTTGGGACATGACAGGTCCTCCGTGATGTAGAAGTGTCCTGAAAATGACTGAAAACCTCCAACAGGGCTCTGCATTGTAGGATCATGAGTGATATTTATACAAATTAAGCCTTGTGCGCTGCCAGCTTCCCTCCTTCCGTCATGTTCCAGCCGCCAGCAATTTCACTTCATGTCTTTCACAATCATTAGAGAGCGGTCACATTGCCCTAATAACGAGGTCACGCTGCCCAGATAATGGGGGGCACACGTTAACCCCTGCATGGCTCTGTGCATGTCCCTCACTCTGTGGCACAACATATTCTATACATGATAGATAGTACAGTGAATGGTCTCTGGGTGTTTCTGGCTCCCACTCAATAAATAACGTCATGTGTGTTTAGTCTTTGTTATCTGTGTCTTCTTGTCGCTTCCACCCCTGTGTACTGCCTCCCAGGCCCCTTCTCTTAGGTGTGTTCCATTTGTATTCCCAGGTCTTGAGTCCAACGTATAAACAAAGAAATGAAGATTTTCGGAAACTCTTTAAACAACTGCCAGACACAGAACGTCTCATTGTTGGTAAGAAAGCAGAAACAAGCAGTTCAGGGTGTGCTGTGATCGCAGTTCCGGAACCGAATTGTGGCATAACATAGGAACTACATTGTAAATACTGATGCTGGGACTACGCCGGTGGGTTGTTGATGTCTTATTCCACCTTGTAGGTGATTCTGTAGTAGGGGAATTCCACCTTGTATCCCATTCTGGAATTGTATTGCTTGAAAAGAACTGTATCATGTTTCTATTAATAGACAACCCAAAACCTCCCTATCCCCTACAGAGCAATATCCTAGCACCTTTTCCCTGTATGAATCCAATCTGCTCACCTCCCGATAGAAAAATAAACAAAAGAGAATGAATCTCAGCTGAGCTAAATAATAATATGGAATCTTGAAAGAATTGTCACCCGTGGCACCAATCAGATTTGAGTTTACTGAGTTGTACTCGGTAAAACATAGACTCATTAAATCACAATATATTGGAACCGCTTGCTGTTACAGATAAGGGTACAGTTACGTTTTTTTGGAATCTTGACTTGTGTCTGTGTGTGTTTAGACTATTCGTGTGCTCTGCAAAGAGACATCTTACTACAGGGGCGCCTCTACCTGTCTGAGAACTGGATCTGCTTCTACAGTAACATCTTTCGCTGGGAGACTCTGGTGAGTAAGATTCTCTCTGTGTGAATCCTTAGGTAACGTTTAGTGAATAGGCCGTTACAGAGATGTGGGAAATGCATGCATTACCTTTAGGCTTTGGGCAGCCTGTTGTTTCCCAAAACATTTGAGAGGAGCACGGTGGCCCAATGCAGGAGCCTCTGACACCAGCTTGTTGTGGAGAAGGGATTGGACAAGTCCCCCCGCCCCAAGCCTTGATTGCTGGTCCCCCATAAATGTTCAAATGGAAGATGCTCATCTGTCTATCTTTTTTTTCTGAAAAAAAGGAAGTGAACGGAAACATTTATTTAAAAAAAAATTTAAGCAGTGATTATTGAAAACGCAACTTAAATGCTTCAACTTGCAGTGAACTAGCTTTCTGTCTTCTTAAAACCAATATCAGGTTATTTTGGCATCTGTATTCCATTGGCGAGATTTCCAACCACTTCCCGTCCTGTAGACACAACAAGAAGTGAGAGAAAATCTCACCAAAGTTGGGAAAATACCCTCTTGGTTGTCATTGCAACAAGTGTCCCATGGAAAGCTTTCCCCTTTTTATACCTTTTCCTGTGACAGCCTAATATTTTGGATTTTCCCTCACTTTCAGTGCCAGGAACAAGGGCTGGAAGGTCAACCTGAGAGGGTCAATTTGGCAGGGCTGCTAACCCCTCACCACTCTATTCAAAAGCAAAACAAAAAGTTTTGGCTTTAGATATACAGTACTTTAACCAGAAGCGTTCTGAGAGATGGAATGCTTATTACACCATATGCCCATTTCCTAACTTATTGTAAAATATCTGTGTGGCCAGACTGTGATGTTCCCTCTTCTGTGAAGTAATTGGGGGCACCTTCTTGTGTGTACATCCAGCGTGTGGAAAGATCTGGCCCAAGAGTGTGCCGATTCTGGCAGTGATGGGGTGCTCCTTTTCATTCCCTTCTTTCTTGTTGATGAATTTTGTTTGTCTATAACCCCCTTTACCTCTCAGGATCTACTTGTAATAATGTCTGTTGTTGATCATACCGGTAGCTGTTTAGGAATACATCCCGGTTATAATGGAACTGACCTCATGAGCCACACAGTCTGTGTAGATAAAATGCTTCTAATTTGACTCTCTAGAAAAGAATGTTTTTTTAGTTATTTGGTGAGGATTGTCAGTCATTTTTCCTCCGTGCTTTGCTCTATCTACAAGTAAACTGGTATTTTTGTGTCTCCTAGTTAACGGTACGTTTGAAAGATATCTGCTCAATGACTAAAGAAAAGACAGCCAGACTAATTCCAAATGCAATCCAACTTTGCACTGACACTGAGAAGGTAAGAATACCAAGTGGCTGTATGTTTATTTCTCAGTCTTTGCGCAGAATGGTATTGGAATTGAAGGGTTATCTACAAGCTGAACAGTCCTGGTTAGGAAGAATGTTTAATATGATCTTTATACACAACCTTCTTTTCACAGCACTTTTTCACCTCATTTGGGGCACGAGATCGAACCTACATGATGATGTTCCGGCTGTGGCAGAATGCCTTGCTTGAAAAGGTAGCACATTGTCTTGTAACACTTGTGGCACCTCTGTCCTTCCTTGTCTCTGTCTGCTCACCTTCTTCTCAATGTTTCTGTTCTCTAACCTTATTATAAATGTATTTTTCTATTTGTTAATTTTATTTTGTTTCTTTACATTTTCTCACTGTCCTGTGTCCGCTAACCTTCTACTTAATGTCCATTTCTGTCTGCTCTCCTTCTTGCCATCCATTTTTATCCGCTAACCTTCTTAACCTCCATTTCTGTCAGCTAACCTCCTTCTCCATGTTAATTTCTGTCAGCTAACCTCCTTCTCCATGTTCATTTCTGTCAGCTAACCTCCTTCTCCATGTTCATTTCTGTCAGCTAACCTCCTTCTCCATGTTCATTTCTGTCAGCTAACCTCCTTCTCCATGTTCATTTCTGTCAGCTAACTGCCTTCTCCATTTCAAGGTGCTAACCTTCTTGACATTCAGTTCTGTTCAGTAACCTTCTTCTCGATGTCCATCTGTATTAACCATCCTTGTTCTCTGCAGCCTTTGTGTCCGAAGGAACTGTGGCATTTTGTCCACCAGTGCTACGGCAATGAGCTGGGCCTTACTAGTGATGACGAGGACTATGTTCCACCAGATGATGACTTTAATACATTGGGGTAAGACAGAAATCGAATGGATGACTTATTGAATTCTTAAATGTACCCTATTAGGCCAAAAGTATGTGGACAACTCTCCAAATTATTTTATTTCCCCTCACCATTTGTTACCAGTTGCATAAAATCAAGCACATAGCCAAGCAAGGTTATTGTTAATGCTATAGCATGCATGGACATTTAGACCAAACTTGTGCCAACAGTTTTCTCGTGGAAAACCTTCCCAGAGGAATGGAGGCTGTTATAGTTGCAAAAGGGGACCAAGTCCATGTTAATGGCCATGGTTTTGCAATGAGATATGTAACAAGCTTGTATAGGTGTGATGGTTGGGTGTCCTGAAACTTTGGGCTATCTAGTCTAAAGGTGCCCATACACTGGCCGAATTTCGTCCGGTTTTTAATGTACCGGCCGATATTCGCACAGTATGTGGGGCTGTTGGCTCCCTTTCAGCTGGCATTCCTCGATCAGCTGATGGAAGGAGCCGGCTGGAAAATCTTCGTACGATTAGAGCCGGCAGGCAAGGAGCTGCCCGATCTGATCGGGTATTCTGACTGGTTGGTGTCACCTTTCAGAATATAATGCAAACAGAGGCGATTCATCGATCGACACGCTGCTTGTGTTGATGGAGGAATCGTGTAAATTTTTTTTTCGTTCAGCCCGTGGGTTGAACGAAAAAAATTGATGGGTGTATGGCCAGTCTTAGATGTTAATTTGGATACAATCACTCACTGCAGTGTATAACGCATTGCAACCAGTCAGATATCCCTTTTACTGCAACCTGACTTATTAAAAGTGATTACTCCTTGGTTGCTATTGGTTACTTCACTTTGCAGCTTGCTATTTGCCTTATGGAATAAACGAAACAACCGTCAGATAACAGAAGTCATTCTTTTCAGCGGGTTGGTTTATATGGTATTTGTTTGCAGTTATTGTGAAGAGATCCCGGTGGAAGACGTGGAAGTAAATGATAATTCCTCCAAAAGCAGCGGTGACATTAAGCCAGAAACCAACTGCAACCTGGCGGACCCTTCCCTGACGAGCAGCAACGTGCCATCTACAGCCAGCAGCGATGCCCCTGGTGTAAGTACTATTCTCTCATCGTGGTTTACAGACACTGGCAGGGAGGCGCTTTTACTCCCAGCATCTGAAAATGATCTGATAATTGAAAATCGCTGAAACAGCTGATTAGCTTTGATCGCACATGGAAATCCTAATTTTAGAAATTGGCACTGAGCTTATCTCTGCTTCAACGACGCAGTGTTATCAACAGTGAGAAACTCGTAAGATTTCCACGGCAGGCGTTTTTCCACTGGCGTCCCGGGGTTTCTGTTTTGAAGTAATTGTGTTTCACATATGCTGTATAAACCTAGTTCTTGGACCAGATCCTCGCCATCTTATAGCTATGAGGTGTGTCTGGCCATCTTGCAACAAAGCAAACCTACAGTTACAGTGGTTCATTTTCAGCCCCCAAAATATCTGGAGGTCAGGTTTTCTATAGGCCTGTCTTGCTTGGCTTTCCGATTACTGTCTTGGCACTTATTGTCATAGTGCCTCTCTGAATGGTGTAAGTTTGGGTCCCATCCTACTTTCTTAGTTGAACCACCTCCTCTCTACCTTCTAGTTTGCATAGTTTTTCCACATCCATCTCCGCCAAAACACATTTAGGCCCCATTCACACTGAGCGATTCGCAAATCGCGCAAATGCTTGCAATGAGCAAGCTAGAATCGCGGCAAAATCCGCTCCAAAAAGGGTCCTGCTGTAGCGACGCGCGACAGCGACGGACAGAGCCCCATTGCCATGCATTGGAGAGCGATATCGTGCGGTAAATAGCTGCGATATCGCGGGAATTACCGTGCGATAAATCGCTCAGTGTGAATGGGGCCTTAGTTGGGGCTCTTCTGCAGTTGTCTAAGTGACTTTCCTGCCTGTTTTTAAACTCTCCAGCTATTTTGAGACTTGTTATATACATCTCTATAAGAAATGATATGTCCCCAATAAATAACAGGAAAAAAAAAAAAAGATTCATTTTAAAATCCAAAATACAGTTTAGTATGATTTGTTTTATTTTGGATGCTCCAGCTTGGAAGCTATAAAAGCAGGTTTCCTTTTGCAGTCATTTTGCTGGGTTTGTCACCTTGGTCTGCTACTCTATTGCATGGCTGCAGTCACTTTTTTTTTTATTTGCTATCTGTTGTGAAATCTGTGTTCATTCTTGGAATTAGGAAAGGACTTGCACATGGGTTACATTATCCAGATGTTGCATTGCACAACCCAGCTGCAGATGTTGACTGATATAGCACATCAGGATTCTGAGTCATCTAGGCATTTTTAGGGGGGGTGCTTGCTAACCCGACAGACACGGTCGAGTTGGTCAGTGAAGAAATGTGAGTGTGACCGCTGAACTAATCGGATTCCGTTACTAATCTCCGCAATGCTAACTTTACAAAAGCTCTCGTCTTCTCAGCATATCCTCCAATGATAAGATAATAAAAAGAAAAATGGCAGTAAACACACTGTGACAGGATGTTGAGGTTTTAGTATAGGAATTCCACATTCCAATTTGATTGTGTTGTTCTCCTTGTTCCTCTGTAGTATGACGGGGCTTTGCTGGACGATATTGACAGCTCGTTAGAAAGGGAGCTGTTGTTTGCAAGCTTGGTGGACCAGAAAGTGGAGCTCCTTCCTCCCGTCACCTCTCTATCCTTGGACTTAAATGATAATGAAGACCTTCCCACAGAGCTCAGTGATTCATCTGAAACACACGATGAAGGTGAATGCACAGCCTGTATAATGTGATAATATATATCATATTTCTACAGCAGAAACATGGATTGGACTGCTTGTATTACATGTGACAGCTAGGAAGAGGGATGTTGGTTGTTACATACATAAATAGGACATACAGTATGATGTACATGGAAGGGGATACGTAGTCCTTTAGTAACAATATAAATTGGTGATTAATGTTGGGGAAGAGCAACAGTCAGCGAGTACACACATGAATGGAAAGGCATATGGTGGTGATTTAGATACCCAGTTTTAAAGATGACGTCTCATTCATCGTGCAGGTGAAGTTCAGGCTTTCTATGAGGATCTGAATGGTCGGCAGTACATCAATGAAGTGTTCAGCTTTAATGTGGACAAACTCTTTAGTCTCCTGTTCAGTGAATCTCAATTTCTGAGGGACTTCATGGAGCTGAGGCGGTTTACAGGTGAAATCATTTTTGTAGATATCCCGTAGTATTGCATTCCTATTTAATGTTTATGTCTGGGCTAAATAAAAACATATATTCAGTACACCTCTGCAATATATCAAAATGCTACAAGTACAGAAAGATGCCTGGTGATCCTGCTAGATATGCAGCGCACCCCTAACGTCATGTAGTAAGCTGTCAATGCCTCCATCTGCTGTACTAAAATCTCAAGCAATGTTGTCAGCCCTGTCCATTTCTCCCCTGCTGGACTACAGGACACCCCCTCTTCTTATTTCATATAATAAAAGAGTTAGGTGTTTTGAACGTGGCAGGGCTGATGACACTACCTGGAATTTAGTGCAGCAGGATGTTATGAGCATGTTGAACTTCTGGCAGGGTGTTTACATATTTTTCTGTACTTGCAGCACATTTGTAATTTTGCCCAGAGATACACTGTAAGCTAGTGCCGAGTCACCAATCTCCCTGTATGCCCTTAGTGCGAAGGGGGTCACTTATTCTATCTCTTTGTGCTCACAGAAGTGATATTTCACCCGTGGAAGAAGGAAGAGAATGGAAACCAGACCCGGGTTATTTTATACACCATTGCACTAACCAATCCTCTGGCTCCTAAATCGGCGACAGTCACGGAGACCCAGGTAGGTGACCTCTGGTGTAACACATTAAACAGCTCTAGCAATGACCTCCCTCTCACCCTCGAGTTGATATTTCCTCCTGGTAAGTGAAGTCTTGTGTTTCAGTGTGACTTTATCTGTCTTCCAGACGCTGTACAAGGCCAGCCAGGAGAGCGAATGTTATGTAGTTGATGCTGAAGTGTTGACACACGATATCCCTTATCATGATTACTTCTACACTATCAACCGCTACACGCTGACCAGAGTGGCCCGAAACAAAAGCCGGCTAAGGTACATCAAAGCTGCAGGGAAGCCAAATGACAAGAGCACCTGGCTAGATGTGCTTGCAGGTCAATTGTATAACCATTGAATTCTCATTCATAGGATTTCAACTGAGCTCCGGTACCGTAAGCAGCCGTGGGGACTCGTTAAAACATTCATTGAGAAAAATTTCTGGAGTGGACTTGATGAATATTTCCACCATTTGGGTTAGTAACGCTTTCGCTGCTCTCTGGCGTAAATTTTGTGTTGTTAAAGGCAAACTCTGCTAAGTACTGTTTGCAACTTAACAGACTACATAATCTTCATTCAGTTACAGAAAGTAGCAGCCATCTTTTAAGGTAACACTTCCTGTTTGTGGGGTTTCATTTAAAGAAGGACTTCAGGCAAATAAAATCTTAACCGCTGCACTGCAAGGATTAAATGCTAATTTTGTCCACAGAGCTAAAATAATAGAGTAATACTCGCCCAAATCACGGCTGGATCCTAGACCTCGCCCTTCAGCTAGTCTCTTCCTGTGCAGAAAAGACCCAGTGGTCTCCTAGGTTTTCTCTTCCTCTGCAATTCATATCTGTGTGAGGATGCTTGTACTGAGGGATGTGGCTGATAAACAGCTCCGCCAGCACAAACCACTGTAGTGGGAGAGCAGAAAAAATTATTTGCAGTGAGAATATTTTTTTAAAGCATTCCAAGCACATAATTACAAATAACATGCGAGGGGTACGGGACTATAAAGAGATAAAAAGGTGCAGGACTTCATCTGGACTATAAACATTCTGCCACTTTGTGTTTCCAGAGAACGAACTGACCAAAGCAGAGACGGCGTACCTGTCCGATCTTCACAGACAATCCCCGAAGGAGAAAATCACCAAGATTTCAACAACGAGAAGAAGGAAGCGTCCTCATACTCACTTACGGATTCCTCATCTACAGGAAGTGCTGAGCCCTGTCACAACGCCCACTGATGAAGAGAGACAACACCGTGTCAGACATGTAGCAGGTCAGATGGAATAGCCTTTTATATTGAACTTTTCTGCTTTCCACAGGGACTTGGCGTAAAAATCTTTTGCAAATCACCTGACCACGATGTATAAATTGCCTGTGTAGCTGTCAGTCGGATTGAAACTGTTACTGAAAAGTGACAGTTGAAGAATGGTTTGTTGGCTCTGTTCCTCTGGGACAATACAGAATGAACTTTGACAAATCAGGCAAATCATTTCCTGAAAAGAATACCCTATCCTCTTCCCTCCTAACAGATGTTCCCGTTATGTTTGTCTTTGGTGCTATAAATAATTTTCTTGATCAGATCAAAATGAGATCAGATAGAGTTGCAATTTGAACAGGACTCGTATGCCCACACACACACACACACGTACACACACATAGCGATTGCCACTAATCGCTATGATAAGGTTTGCTGCAACTAAAGTGACACTGTCTCTATAGTGAGGGCTATTCAAGGCAACAGATGGAGGAAGAGATGGCAGTGTGTTAAATCCTTTCTCTGTTGAAGAACCCCGGGCACCGTTCTATGTGACACTTCCGGGTGTGCCGGATACCCCGTTCCGCCTGCTAAATGTTACATCACTATTGTGTTGTATAAGGATGTAGCAGCCAGCGGGAGGAGCCAGGATGCACTATGGGGGACCAGGCATCTAACATAGAAGGTGCACCCAGAAAATCTCAACAGAGATTTAACATGCTGTCTTATCACCTGCTTCTGATATGTCCCAGAAAAACAGATCTGCTCCTTACAGATATGCCACACAAAGAACAATAAAGTCTACCTAAAACCAAAATGTTATATTAGTATTGGATAGAGTAGCAAGAATTAGAATTCTCAGGTTTTTATTTATAGAAAAATGCAGTCTCTTTATCTGTCCTAAAGATCATCGTCATTGGCACTAGAAGTAAGGGAGTTGCCACCAGAACAGGAATGGAAGGAAAGTCTTTCAATGGGGACAACTGTTTAGGAGGGGATTTCCCTCCCTTTTGAGTCAGAAGAAAACGTGTCTCCTGCTTATGTCGACCTTACGGAACAGGTGGTGCAGGGTCTGCAATACCTGTGTAATTCGGCCTTGGATGCGGCACCATTGGTTTCCAAGTTGTCTGTGTCGGCGGTTACTCTTCGGCGCCTCCTCTGATCAAAGTGACAAGACGTACACTGTACGTCTCCCGTCACGAAGGGGTTAATCAAATCTAAAAAGGAATGGTAGAAATGCAGAGATAATCTTGTTAGGAGTCAGATGACTGGTACTCAGTGTGACATTAAGGATCTATAAAACATGATTATCTAGCATGGACGTGCACCATGTGATGTGTCAACAGCTTGTGTATGGATTGTAAGATAAGACCTTGTTTATAAAGACCAGACTGAGGGAAAACTATTGGTATTTGGCTGACTGAATGGAGATGTCGGGTACAAAATCTGCTGTCCAACTCCTATCTAAAGCTCAATTCCTACCAAAACTTTTTTTTTGTTTTAAACTTTTTATTTGCATATTGTGTATTCCAATAATTCAAATAAATAATTTTTGAACAAATAAAATGGCACTGGATTTGATTGCCATGCACAACAGCCCCAGATTCCATCTGCTCCAGTCTTCGTATGTTCCTCTCAATGTGTTCTGTTTTTATGATATGAAGCTGTTAAATAAAGGATCTCTAATCAGATCACAATGAGTGGATGGGACAGGTATAGAGATGAAAGGTCAGTGCAGTCAAGGTTGGCTCATCTAACCAGTAGGCGATGATTCCAGCAGTGCAATTGTTAGGAATAGATCCTAGACAGAAGCACTTGTCAGAGCACATACAGATAGAGTACATCTGATTTTTGGTGCTGTATTTTGTAACTTTATTACATGTTACTTTTTAATAGATATTTGCAAAGTAACACCTTGTAATGGGTCAGTTTATCACTGAAAGGGTGCTCATTTCTAACTTCTGTGTGTGGTGATACTTTTTATTTTTTTATATCCTTTTAGGCTCCACTCAGACACGACACGTTCCGGAGGAGAAGCATAATCAGCTTCAGAGCATCTCCAAACTCCTGCTGGTCATCAGTTGTGTGTACGTCACTGTATGATATGTGTGTCATTGTGGTGGGGTCTGTAGGGATTTAGCAGTATTCACTACTTGAATGTATACTATCCAATTAGTAATACTAGCTTTATACATGCGACATTCCCTACTGATATTTAGGCTTAGAACTAGGGATGCACTGATACCGGTATTTCAGTATCTATTGATTCACTAGGTGACGAGAGAGCATGGAGCCGGCACCCGGCCAATCAGGAAGCTGAGCAGCGTGTAATGATGCGGTGCCTGGCTTCCTGATACCAGAAGTATCGTGCTAGGCATCAGAGAATTTGGGCGAGTACTCGCCTAAATTCTCGGCATCGGCACGGATACTAGTATCTGTATCGGTGCATCCCTACTTAGAGCTTTTATCAGCTAAACTATATTGTGTTAGTGATAGCGTTTGGAAGATTCCTTAAGTACTTTTACAGATGAAGCTGAGAACTGCTGATACATATGCTGTATTCAGAATATGTGTCCCTGTAACAAGTTTCCACATGTGAATAATGGGAAATTCATTCATGAGCTGGTTTCCGGCTTCTGTTGTTAGTGTGGACACCTTTTGTTGTCCAGATAGATGGGTAACTTAGGACATTGGGCATTCCTCCTGGTGATTACACCATATCTTTGGATATGGAGTGGAATGCAAATGTAAAGCGTTTGGCTCAGTCCTGGTGTAAATAACTTGCAGGGTCTGTAATCGCTGACACTCTCTATGTGATTGGGGCTGTGTATAAGGTTGTCAGATCAGGTGTGATTTCAGTAGTTCACTTTTTTTTTTTTTTTTTTTTATCCTGACCTCAGATTACAAAACAGGATGCAGCTCCTTATGTGTAACCAAAACTTTTTATGTTTTGGACAGAGTAAGGGAAAGGTATAACCCCTGACAGGTTATGGCTATGGGCTTGTAATTTGCAGGTTTGGACGGCTAAGTCTTCACTGTCCTGCCCACCCCTGCACATTACAGCCTCATAGACTTCAAAAGGACCATCTTCGATCATCTCCAGCCTTGGGACAACGCCCTATACAAGTTTAAGGGTCACTAATGTGGTATATGTGGCCAGGACAGTTAAGACTCGCACCCCTGGATGTAAACAAACAGTGTTATCTGCCAAAGGATTTGTAATTTTATTCAGCAACTCTTGATACTCGCCTAACAGTCAAAAAAGATTGCTCTGCCACAGCTTTTCTATTGATTCAGCTTTTCTATTGCCTATATAACCCGACTGTTCATTGAAAGGTGATGATGCTGATTCATTGTCCAGGGAGCAGGCTAGAGTTGGGGAAGAGTTGCCGTAGGAAGCCATATTTCTATGCACAGAAATGAATGTCAGCCACCTGGCTGTGACATGTGGGAGGTGTATAAATCACAAGTCTAGCTGTACAGAATGACAAATTCTTGGGCAGGTAAATAGCAAATTTGTATTTAAACAGTATTTATATGATTGAATGGTGTTCTGCTTCAAGCACACTGCACCCTTCCCCTTGTGATCTAGTGCCCTCTGTTGATCCATATGAGTATTACACCACCTTTGTTCATCTATCACTTCACCTTATATTTTTTCCCCCAATACCATAAAACAAAAATAACAAGGCAGAATATTACAAGTGTTTGTATTTCCATTTCCAAAGGTGGTACCATGTAGCACTATAGGTGGTAATTGGCCAATATTTAATATCACAGGCACAAAAAAGGTGATCATGCTATTTGTCCAATGAGAGCAAAGCAACATGTTTGCGTTAATCCCCGTTTCCGAGCACTACATACCCACCTATGTATTGTTTGCCTGCTGCTCAGATCGGTGCAAGTGGCTGAAAATACCCAGTACATGTGGGTATGGAGGAGCACATGACAGGGCTGGTCCAATTTTTTCTTTTTTTTCTTTTCGTTGTCTAAAGGGGAGAGATCCCTTTGGGAGCTGTTTGTATGAAGATGCAGCCATGTTAATATTTAATTGGGTTATGTTGATGGTGTTCATCCTGTGACATCCGTAACATTCTGTAGTAAAGTTATTCCAGGTCTAGTCTACCACCTCATACCTCACATTGTTTGTTCTGCTTCTACAGCCTGGTGCTGCTCGTCATGCTCAATGTAATGCTTTTCTACAAGCTCTGGATGTTGGAATATAGCACTCAAGCCCTGAGCACGTGGCAAGGACTGCGACTACAAGAGAGGTAAAGGCAATGAATAAAACTGAACACAATCCCTGAGCAATGTCTGGGTGGTGCTAAGTGTATTGTCTGTATGTTTGCAGCCCCCTCCCGCAGTCACAGGCCGAGTGGACCCAGCTGCTGGAGTCTCAGCAAAAACACCACGACACAGAGCTACAAAAATGGAGGCAGATTGTAAAGTCATCTGTCATGCTGCTGGATCAGGTATATAAAGCAATAGCTTCAGAGGGGCACATTTGCTTACATATTATTCAGTAACACAGCGTTTTTCAACCACTGTGCCGCGGCACACTAGTGTGCCGTGAGATATTGTCTGGTGTGCCGTGGGAAAAATTTCAATTTCATCCGTAACATGCTGCTTCTTCTAATGGTGGTGTGCCTCGTGATTTTTTTCATGAAAAAAGTGTGCCTTTGCACAAAAAAGGTTGAAAAACACTGCAGTAACAGATCATAGACTTATAGTTGACTAGATTAGTTTGGATGAGTTTTTTTTTCCCAACCTTTTACATTAATTTCTTTTCATAATATTTCCTATTAATATTCATTCACGTATATTGCACAGCGAGGTGTTTATCTACATATATTACAACATTTTATCACACGAGAACCTTGTGCTGTATAATGCACAGCCTGCGTTAGACCAGTGCCACCTAGTGGTGACATGGAATTGTTTCCTGATGTTCTCAAGCAGTAATTCGCACTTGTATCCTTCAAACTTGGTTTATTGCTTACTAGGAAATAAAATGAAGGGGCCCCATAAACTGTCTAGTGCACGGTAATGCTTGGCCTAAGTTGCAAGTGCCAGACCTCCTTATGTCCATGTTCTTCACCGTTTAAAGACCAGAACTTGCATTTCTCCTCATTATCATAAAGTAGATCACAGATTAAAGGATATTAGCCCTGCTCACGTGTTTCAGACAATTGCAGCCTTTGTTATACGTACGGGAAAGCGAGGCTTATCTTTTTATTTTATCTTCAATAAAAGATAATAAGAAGGAAGTGCCAGCCTTTGAATCATTGTGGCCCCTGTACTCACACACACACACGCGTAGTGATCTTGTGACCTTTTTTTTTTGTGCTCTTTTGTCTAATCACTGATGCTTTGTTTCCCTCCCCAGATGAAAGATTCCTTAATAAACCTCCAAAATGGAATTGTTTCACGAGACATTGTCTCAGACTCGGAGGACAAACCTTACCAATGAGGGTGATGGGATTGGATGGCGGGAGAAATTGTGTAATATGTGTATAGAAAAGATTT